>NW_011494947.1:3361568-3361747 GCF_000754665.1 Bison bison bison
AGAGCCCGGGAGCCACAACAAGAGAAGCCGTGTTACGCTTCATTATGTATATGCGTTAGGGTATAGGGATCAGACTTGTCGATCCTAAAAGAAATCAACCCTGAACATTCATTGGAAGGACTGATGCTGAAGCTGAAACTCCAATACTTTGGCCACCTGATGTGAAGAGCTGACTCATT
>NW_011494947.1:3361847-3396733 GCF_000754665.1 Bison bison bison
TGACTCATTGGAAAAGACCCTGATGCTGGGAAAGATTAAAGGCGGGAGGAGAAGGGGACGACAGAGGATGAGATGTTGGATGGCATCACCGACTCAATGGACATGAGTTTGAGTAAACTCCGGGAGTTGGTGATGGACAGGGAGGCCTGGCGTGCTGCAGTCCACGGGGTGGCAAAGAGTCGGACACGACTGAGTGACTGAACTGAGCTGATGTATATGAATAGAACCAGTCTGTATTTATTCATTTCGTTAAAAGGTCAAAAACCATAAGAAGTACTGGTAAAATATGTGAGGGTATAACATAGTAAGAAAATCTACGACGTTCCCCATATGAAAGTAAACACATCCCTTAGTACGGCTCATTTTCTCTGTTTATGACGACTGAGACTCAGCCAGCAGTATTCTTTTCTTAATGAATTGAACAGGAAGTAGCTGCACATTTTAGCCATGCTGATCATCTAAATTTAACTAACTAAATGGATTATAGTATTTTTGTCTTTAAACCCATTAGGATTTAGAAGCATTGGGCTGCAGCTTGGTTTCTAAAATATTGTTTCCTTTATTTAGAAACTGTAACTCTGACCTTTGAAGCATATGTCGATAAAACAATGTTAAGAATTACCAAGCAGTGAAGTCACACTTAAGTGATACCTACTTAGGCCAATTTGGATTTATTTGGGGAGATTCCCAAGGATTTGTTAAAGAAATTCCACAGTTCAAGCTCAGTCTTTCTGACTGACGGTGAAAGTGGTGTAGCGCTTATTTAAAGATCTCTGTGACTTATGGCCTCAGGCAATTGTGGTCATTCTGGACTTTTTTAGAATATTATCTCTAAATTCTGTAACTCTGACTCGTTTAAAAAAAAAAAAAAAAATCCTCTGAACTTCTCTCTGCCCCACAGTAATGTTGCCACAAGATGCTTTATCTTTTATTCTTAGAATGGGAACTTGAATGAAAAGAAATAGCTGATGGTCTTACTGAGGATGGAAATACTGTACCTCTTTAAGATAACAGTTGCTATTTTTAGACAGACTTACAAAGAGCTGGGAAATGGTGATGCTTCTAATCTTCACGCAGCCTTAGGCATGAGGAGATGCACTCTCGAAAATATCTAGTTATTTAGCAGTTTCTCCAAATAAGTTTTCGAAAATACTTTACTTTTAAAAGCATATTTGTAATAATGAGTAACTGACTCAGCCCTGTTGTTTGAGAGAGACTCTTGAAGTTCCAGTGCAAAGTAAACATCACAGCTTATGAAACAAAAATAGATTTCCATAGTAAATCTTAGTCAGAACAGTGGCACATTCCTGGGCCTGGAGTTCAACAGTGGGTATTAATTCAAAGCAGCTGGGTCCTGGGATGAACGTTAAGACAGCCCTGTGTTCCGTCTATGGTCTTGCAGAACGTGATATGCGACGATGTTTTGCTGCTTCTAAGTGTTGCTTTATCTTTTTAGTGACTCAGAGACAGACTGTAGATATACGAAGGCTTTTGCATCCTGAAGGCCAAGATTTTTCTTTTCAGAAAACTGCCCAAGACGTAATGCTTCTTTCACAAAGGGTAGACCAGTTCCTTCCCTCTGGAGTCTGTTTTCTTCCGTGCTCTCACTTTCCAGGCTGGACTTTATCCATGCTCTTCTTCATCTCAGTTTCTTCCGTAGCTTACGTGTAGCGGTCACCAAGCTGTATTTAGGGATTACAGCGTATGGGGCATTGCGAAACAATGAGTTGATAGGCTTATTAAAGCAATTTTGGGCTCCCCTGGTGACTCACTGGTAAAGAATCCGCCTGCCAATGCAGGAGATCTGAGTTCAGTCCCTGGGTCAGGAAGATCCCCTGGAGAAGGAAATGAAATGGCAATCCACTCCAGTGTTCTTGCCTGGGAAATCCCATGAACAGAGGAGCCTGGTGGGCTGTAGTCCATGGAGTAGCAAGAGAGTCAGACACGAATTAGTGACTAAACAACAACAGAAAGTAATTATCTAGACAAAGCAAAAACATTAGAGATTCTGGGGAGTTCAGAGGAAGGAGGGTAACAGGCCCTTCCAGTCAGGTGGACCTGGGGCACCTCCAGCAGGCTCGCCTCCTGTTCTCATGAGTGAAATATTTCACAGTCGTTATGATGGACGGATTGTCAGGAAGCATTGGTCTGCTTATGTGGGCTGTGTGTGTGTGTGTGTACACGCACACATACGTGCATATTTAGTGATGACATTCTGATGCTTGTTTCAGAACTAAGCTATATTCAGTGTTCACCAAGTTGGATCATTTCTCCAAAATAAATCAGGAGATGCTCCACCTTGGTACTCTTCATTTATAAAGGAGATGAAGGAACCTGCCTGCCCTGGGGATTTTCTGACTTTTTTCTGAAGAAGGTTTGTGAATGAAGTAGTGAGTTTTTTAGAAATGGCTGGGTTGGGGGGGACGGAGGTGGGGGTCTACCTGGGAATTTCCTTGGTGGTGGGTTGTCATTGTCGCTTTTTTTCCATAGTCCTAGCAGAGTGAGACATGATAAAACTCTAGGTAACTGCAAGAGTTAAAAGGGTTTTTGAGTTGGTTGCATCACGGAAACAGATGGAGTGCACGTAGGTGGGGAGGCTACTGTTTAAACGGAGGGGGGTTACTGTGTATTGGAAGGGCATGGGTTTTACAGGGAAGCTGGGGACTGGCTAATACATGTGCTGGGGAGCACAGTAAAGCGGAAGCCGAAGCATATGGTCAGGAAGGGCGTTAAGAGGCCGCCGACAAAGAGGAAGAACGTGGCAGCTGGACTAATAACGGAGGGGAGATGAGACGTTGGTAAATTGGGTTTTAAGTACCTAAAGGTCTTAAGAAACTAAGAAATCTCAGGTAATAAGGAAATCAGTTTGGAAATGTTAATATTGATACCTGCACTAGGGAAATGTTTACCGAGAAACAGAGAAGGGAATGAAGGAAGCAGGTCTGAATGACCCCCGTGGCTTCACAGATACACAGATGAGCGAAGCGTGTCACGGAAGTGAAATCAGGTTAAGCCTTCAAGTCACAGAGGCAGGAAACCAATAAAGGACTTTGAGATGCAAAGAAACCGACCTGGAACCAGCGACCAGACAGAGGGTAGGACAGACAGACAACTCCAACCTTTTTTCTTCGTGTTGGCATTTGAATGGTTCTCTGTTTTTATCTTAAAAAAAAAAAAAAAAATAGTTTCAGTAAAACAAAGCAAAACAAGCAGACAAGAGTCGCCTTGGTTGTGTTGGAACAAGGCCCTTCTCCTGTTGTGTTCTTGGCTTGGTGTGGTAAGTTTGCCAAGCACACAAGCCAAGCCATCTCTTCACCTGGCAGGAGGCAGTTCTTGCCCTGCATGGACCTCAGATCGTCTTAGAGATTCATGAGATTATATTTATCAAGGCTCCTCCAAGGAATCTGAGGAGCTAATACCAGCATAACAATCGTTGGTATTTGTGGAGGACTTTAGGCTTTTCAGACATTCTTGTTTGAACTTTCAAATCGATTACACGGCTTGTCGCTAATAGCCTCTTTGTTGTTTGTGTGTAATTAACCAAACTATGAATTAAAAGAGAGAAACAAATTTAGGAGTTCTATTATTATTTAGGAGAAAAGCAATGCAATAAAACATTGGAAAAGACCCTGATACTGGGAAAGGTTGAAGGCAGGAGAGAAGGGGGCGACAGAGAATGAAATAGTTGGATGACATCACTGACTCCATGGACATTAGTTTGAGCAAACTCCAGGAGATAGTGAAGGACAGGGAAGCCTGGTGTGCTATAGTCCATGGGGTCACGAAGAGTCAGACACAACTGAGCAACTGAAAGACACACACACACACACACACAAGGCTCAAAGAGGGCTCCATACTTAGTGCTGCTTTAAAATATGTTCTGAAAAAAACCATAGTGGAGGGTTTTAGAAAGACCCTTATAGATTAGTGGTTCACATGTCTTTTTAATTCATGAACTCTTTTGATAATTGGATAAAAAATATTATGGATCCCCTGTCCCTGACTCAAAAAATAAAAAATAGGATCAGAGGTTCCCATGAGGGAACCTAAATCTTGGTAATAAATATGTGAATTGGGCCAAGTGTAGACAATAAAGAATGTTGGTACGTTTCAAACTAGAAAGTAGTGCCGCGTTAAGGCAATAATGGTGGGGTTTGTGAAAATCGAAGTGTAGTTGATGAGTTGGATAGATAGCATCACCCACTCAACAGAAATGAATTTGAGCAAACTCCAGGAGATAACGAAGGACAGAGGACCGTAGCATGCTGCAGTCCATGGGGTCGCAAAGAATTGGACACGACTTATTGAATGAACAGCAACAGAAGTTGTTTTATAATATTATGTTAGTTTCAGGTGTTGGCTATATTCCCCTGTGCTATAAGGTATATCCTTGTTGCTTGTCTATTATAAATATAGTAGTTTGAATTGAGATTAACAATTAATTAACAATTAATCTCATACCCATAATTTGTCCCTCTCCCTTTTGATAATCACAAGTTTGTTTTCTATATCTGTGAGTCTGATAATCATTTGTAATATTTTTTTCTTAGATTCCACCTGTAAGTGATCTCCTACAGTATTTGTCTTTTTCTATCTGACTTATTTCACTAAGCATAATAGTCCCTAGGTCCATTCATGTTGCCACACATGAAAGTATTTCATTCTTTTTTATGGCTGAGTAATATTCCATTAGTGTTCCAAGACATAGCTCAGATGGTAAAGAATCTGCCTGCAATGTAGGAGACCCGGTTTTGATCCCTGGGTCGGGAAGATCCCCTGGAGAAGGAAATGGCAACCCACTCCAGTATTCTAGGCTGGAGAATCCCATGGACAAGGAGCCTGGTGAGTCACAGTCCATGGGGTGGCAAAGAGTTGGACACGACTGAGCGACTAACACACAATATTCCGTTGTGTATGTATATCGTATCTTCCTAATCCATTCATCTGTTGGTGGGCGCTTGAGTTGCTTCTCTGACTTGACTGTTGTCAATAGTGCCACTATGAACACGGGGGTGCACATATCTATTTTTCTGGATGTACACTCAGGAGTGGACTTGCTGGATCATATGGTAGTTCTGTTTTTATTTTTTTGAGGAACCTGCATATTGTTTTCCATAGGGGCTGTACCAATTCACAGTGTACAAGGGTTCCCTTTTCTCTACATCCTCACCAACATTTGTTATTTGTAAACTTTTCCTAATAGCCATTTTGACAGGTGCAAGGCGATAGTTCACTGTTGTTTTGATTTGCATTTCTCTAATAGTTTGTGATATCGAGCATCTTTTCATGTGCCTATTGGCCATCTGTGGGTCTTCTTTGGAGAAATGTGTCTTCAAGTCTTCTGCCCTATTTTGGATTGGGTTGTTTAAACAATTTTCAAAGAAAACCAGCACCTGGTAAATAGAATATGTTTGAGGAAAATGTGACACCCCCTCCCCCCAGTCCCTCCAGTTTGCAATCCTAAGCTTTTATATATTATGTATAAACATGGGAAGTTCTCATTTTTTGCCTTAAGGCACGACAGCAAGCTCAAACGCGTCATCAAATGGCAGAGGACAGCAAAACAGATTACTCATCAATTCTACAGAAATTCAACCACGAGCAGCATGAATATTACCACACTCACGTTCCCAATATCTTTCAGGTAAGTGGTTCAGCTCTCTCAGATTTGCTTGGTTTAGAAACACGTTACTTGGAATCATGATTTCCAAGTATTTATAGCATTCTAAATTTCCTCTAACTCAAATCACTTTAAAAAAAATTTCAGATTAAGCACATACTGACATTAAGATGAAACGTAACATGAATTTCAAGATTAATCAACAGACTTTGTAAGTTTCCTTAGTTTGACCCTGCAACCATTCTTGGTCGGACTTAGAACTGTGATTCTTACATTAACACTCTTTTTGCTAAAAGGACCATTCTGCTTACAAAAATGCCAAACTCACCTTTAGGAGTCAGAGCAACATGAAGACAGTTGTAGGATTTGAGCAGATGACTGTGAACATTGGGGTGCATGTGTCTGTTGGAATTAATGTTTTCTTTTTTTTTTCTGGATATATACCCAGGAGTAGATCATATGGTAGCTCTATTTTTATTTTTTGAGGAACCTGCATACTGCTTTCAAAGGGCTACACCAATTTGCATTCCCACCATCAGTGTACAAGGGTTCTCTTTTCTCTGTATCCTCACCAACATTTGTTTTTGTAGACTTTTCCTGATAGCCGTTTTGACAGGTGTGAAGTGATAGCTCACTGTTGTTTTGATAGTCCTGTTGTCTTTCCTTTGGACTGTTTTTCTTTGGGCTACTCTAAGTTGTCAAGAATAGTGTGAGAGAGGATACATGATGCTGTTCTCCCACTATGGGAATTTTTTACAACTTCAAGTTCCACTGTAGAAAAAATAACAAAAATGTGTACCCTGGTGTCTACACAGCAAACAAGAACTTCCAGCTTGCAAAGGAGAGGGTGAGACAAATTGAGAGAGTAGCAATGAGGCATACACATTACCATATGTAAAACAGATAGGAAGTGGGAATTTGCTGTATGATGCAGGGAGCTCAACGAGGCAGTCTATGGCAACCTGGAAGGATGGTGGGGGGGTTGGGAGGGAGGTTCAAGAAGGAGGAGACAAATGTATACTTATGGCTGATTCACATTGTTGTATGGCAGAAATCAGCACAATATTGTAAAGCAATTATCCTCAATTAAAAAGTAATAAAACAAAAACAAAAACAAAAAAAACACCCAACTTATAGAAGGAAGGTACACTAGTTAATCTCAGCCTGTGTTGGGTCAAGGCAGTTAACCTGGATGCCATGCTTTTGGTAAAGGATGAAACAGTGGCTCAAAGATGGAGGAAATATTTGAAATCCATTAACTGAACTGAACTGAACCAAATGGTATTAATAGTAAAACTACCTGCATTTCAGGTTCTTACTGAAATTGGAATGGAATTGTGTAAAGTGTACATTTAGACAGCCTCACAATTAGTAAAGTATGTGTCCAGCTGGCTAAAGTAGAAGCACAACAAACTTATGGTTGCTTTAACTCTAACCTTTTTTTATTTGTTTTTGGCCACCTCGAGCGTCATGAAGGAATCTTAGTTCCCTGACCAGGGATCAAACTCCTGCCCACAGTAGTGGAAGGGCAGAGTTTTAACCACTGGACCGCCAGGGAAGTCCCTAACTCGAACCTTTTTGTAGGCCTATTTCCCTCCTAGAGAATTTTTTAGAGGTAACAATGCTGCCAAAAAACAACTTCTTTAAATAGTAGTAAACCAAACTAATTTTATGCAAACTCTAATGTTGCAGAAAATACAAGAGATGGAGGAGAGGAGGATAGTGAGAATTGGAGAATCAGTGAAGACATACGCAGAGCTGGACCGGCAGGTGATTCCCATCATTGGGAAATGCTTGGATGGAATCGTAAAGGCAGCCGAGTCAATTGATCCGAAAAATGTAAGTACTATAGTTTGGACTTAATGTATAACTGTGGTTCCATTATTTCCCTGTCCCTTCCCACAGTGACCATATTCAGTCATCTGAGAGTAGTTGCTTTCAGTGATCACAAGTACTTTTCAACAATGGCAATACCTTTTCAGAGTTTTTTAAATTCAGCCCTCTGTGTTTTGGATTTAGTGTGGTCCCTGGCGCATTTGGGACTGTGGATGTTAGTATAAGTTTTGTTGTCACTGTTTAGTCACTAAGTCGTATTTGACTCTTTTGCATCCCCAAGGACGGTAGCCCCCCAGGTTCCTCTGTCCTTGAGATTTCTCAGGCAAGAATACTGGAGTGGGTTGCCATTTCCTTCTCCAGGGGATCTTCCCGACCCAGGGACTGAACCACATCTCCTGCTTGGCAGGTAGATTCTTTACTGCTGAGCCACCAGAGAAGCCTGAGAGGGTAGGTTTAGGTTCATGTAACAATGACAAGAGAGTGTCTTAAGAGTTTGTTTTTCCTCCCACATGAAGATGTCTGCCAGGCAGAGCGTCCAACCGCGGTGTGGGCAAATGATCTGCAAATCCTCAGGAATTCAGGCTTCTCCTAGTTCACAACTTTTGATGATATGACTTTCAAACTCAACATGGCTTCCATAGCTCCAGCCATCACATCCAAATTCCATAAAGCATTATATAGAGAAGAGTCCACACTATCTATTTAAAGAAGCTTTCTAAAATTGCTCACTGTGCTTCTGCCTACATCTCAGAGATCTCAGAAGTCAAAACTTAGTCCTGGGGCCACTTCCTGCTGTACAGAAGGCTGGAGAGTGAAGCTTTTTTGCTGGGTGGCCGTGTGCTCAGCTTAAAATCAGGGTTCTTATTACTCAGAAGGAAGGATGATTGGCTCTTACAAGACAACTGACATCTATGGCACACCTACAAATTCCATGTTAGCTAAAATAGCTACAACAAATTAAAATGTGGGCTCATGGTAGAAAGTTGAGATCTTTCCAAATTGTCTTCTCTAATAGATTTTTCTTTTTTAATCAGATATCATTGAGTTAGAATTTTATTACAAGTCACAGGTGCTTTTGTAATACTTTAACTGTACATCTATCTATCTTGGACACGATGGTTGTCATTTCCTTACCCATTGGTCTTCATCACCTGACCCCGAAAAGACTCTGAACTCAAAGTTCCTAGCAGGGGGACACCACAGAGTAGGCAGTCAGTTCCCTCATTTATTGAGCTAATAATTATTCTATCATTATCATCAGGCATCATCCAGGTGCTAGGGATGCAGTGGAGGAAAAACAGAAGGGAGCTTACATTCTAGTGAACAAATATATATGTAAAGGAAAATATTCGATAAATTTTTGAACCACAGTGAACCAAAGAAATTGGAGGGAGCATCTTTTTTTGCCTTGACTTTGTGTATGCCAAATTGCTTTAAGACCTTCTGATGAGAATCAGTTTATATATTATTGCATTTTTCAAGGGAAGGGCTTCCTAGGTGTCTCAGTGGTAAAGAATCTGCCTGCCAAGCAGGAAATGCAGGTTCGACCCCTGCATCAGGAAGATCCCTTGGAGAAGGAAATGGCAACCCACTCCAGTACTCTTGCCTAGAAAATCCCATGGACAGAGGAGCCTGGAGGGCTGCAGTCCATGGGGTTGCAAAGAGTCAGACATAACTTAGTCTAAGTTACTAACTAAGCAACAACAATTTTTCAAGGGAATTGCATAATAAATGACCCAATTTTTCTGCTTTTTGGCAAAGTTGTTCTTAATATTCATTTCTCTAAATATAGAAAAGTAGTTATTAAAATTATCTTGAAATCTCAACTACATGTATAGCTTTACAAGTTATTCTTTCAAATGATAAAAATATTACTAGAAAAAAATTTGTTACTCAGTATAACTTCCTTAGAATGTCATCTGTGTGAGGGCATCATAGTTCAGTGTGTGGAAAGTATTTACATAGATTGGAACATATTTGTGTGTGATGGGTATCATTGCAGGATTCACAGCTGGTCGTAGAAGCTTATAAGTCTGGGTTCGAGCCTCCAGGAGACATTGAATTTGAGGATTACACTCAGCCTATGAAACGCACTGTGTCAGATAACAGCCTTTCAAATTCCAGAGGAGAAGGCAAATCAGAGCTCAAATTTGGTGGCAAATCCAAAGGAAAGTTATGGCCATTCATCAAAAAAAATAAGGTACTGATGACTGGACCCAGTGTGATATGAGTGTTACAAGGTGTGGAGATGTTCACTCTGTCTTTTAGTCTTTAAAGGAATGAAGATTTTTAAGCTCGTAGTTTCAGAATGCAAACAGAAGGCTAGTGTGCTGTTTTGTTTTAAGGCAATCTCTCTCTTCGGTGGTGGTACCTTGGCCATGGCCATTTGTCTTATTTCAGATGCACTTATCACCTGCACCGTGTCACCCACACTAACAGACTACTGACCTCTGGCCGTTTCGCATCACGCCTTTCACTCCTAAGTCTCCTAGATTGCTGGTTCCCTGGGCTGAGAGAAGGGACGTTGTGCCACATTTCTATAACCATGTATCAGCATCTCTAATCGAAATGGTTTCCATGGATTAACAACCTGGTTTTGAGCTCATGTTAACATATGTATCCATGAACATTTTTTATTTTCTTTCTAGAGTGTGATACGTAGGTGCATGGCAGCATTAACCTGGGCATAAAGTGGGTGATTGAGGCAACACGAACCGCTTTAACCTTAGAATAATTTAAAATTTCGTTTTAAGACTGTCTTGCTGTTTTCACAACCTTAGCATTTAAGGACTTTCATTTTCTCCCATCCAGCTGTGTTAGTCTAGGTGGCCTAGAAGTATTTACCCTTCTGGCTTAGACTGGGTTAGGGTACCTAGTTAGAACGGTAGTTTGCATGTCAAAGTCTGCATGAGCTTCTTGTCAGGTATTTCTTGCTCTTCTTCTGTTGCTTTACTTACTAAAACTCCCACTTTCACCATATTCTCCATTTAACATGTCCTTCCATGTTTTCCTTTGGACCATGGCCTAAATTTTTAATTGTTTGTGTTTGACTTGCTTTGGATTTCAAATATTATTTGATGCTTATTTTTGTTTTGTGTCTTATCTTCTTGTTTCTGATTTTTTACTCTGTCACCGCTCCATCTCTTACACGTAGCTTATGTCCCTTTTAACATCCCCCCATCAGCCTCCCCCACCTCCCCCTGCCTCTGCCTCACCCTCTGCTGTTCCCAACGGCCCCCAGTCTCCCAAGCAGCAAAAGGAACCCCTCTCCCATCGCTTCAACGAGTTCATGACCTCCAAACCCAAAATCCACTGCTTCAGGAGTCTAAAGCGTGGGGTAAGTTCTCCTCTCAAGTCCTGTCTCTCTGGTGCGCTTTGGTTGCGTGTTTTGTTCCGCATAACTTAATTTTGTTTGTGAATGACTCCATTGTGTTTTCCCATAACATAAAACAATAAGAACCTATGATTCATTATAGCCGGAAAGAAGAGCCACAGAGAGCACAGAGAGAGCAAAAAAAAAAAAGAAAAAGAAAAAGGAAGGAAGCAGGATGGATGGAAGGAGAGAGAGGGGAAGCCAGCCAGCCAGAGTTCTTTTTTGTCTCTAATCCATTTTGGTGGGACCTTGCTTCATTTCCTTTCTGAAATATCTAAGTCATTAATATTTTACCTTGATCTAACTAAAAAAAGGAAACTTAAATTTGGTTTCTAAAGCTAGCAACATTTGAAGAGGTAAAAATCACTGCATAGTCAGAAAATATTTGCTTAATAATTACTGAAACAGTGTATAAAGAGGGTACTTCTCTCTGAGCTATGCCTCCAGGTCTGCAGGGAAATGGTATGGGTTACAGGGGTTTCTTTAGCTGTTTTCAGTGAATTTACAAGATGTTGATCAGATATCTGGGAACAGATCTGACTGCGTAAGAGCTAGTGCAGTACGTATCTTGAAAGGGTGACGTAACAGCAGCTGACATGTCCTTTGCCAGACTCTGTTTTACGTGCTTATTTAATTCTGTCAACCACCCTATGAACCTAGGTACTAAGATTTCTTTATTTTACTGATAAGCAAACTGGTACCTACAGAGATGAAGCTAGGAAGATATATAGCCGGGATTTAAAGCCAGAGAACCTGTTTATGATCTGAGAGTCTATGTGTTCACACTCAAGAAGAACCTGTTTTATTCTGACTGACTCAGTTTTGCCGTCCTAATTAAGATTGCGTGTGCTTAAGTCACAGGGTTTTATGGAATTGATCAGCAGCCCAAAGCAGATACCAGTTTGGTTTTTCAGAAAAAAATTGGAACAAGGTCATTCATTTGTAGCCACCTGAATAAACCTAAATGGTCAGTCTAAGCCATCTCAAAACACTCTTTATAATGAATAATGGGTAAACAAACATTAAACACATATGTGGTAAGGTTTTCTTTTATTCTGGTCTGTGAGAGTTACAATATGGTTGTAGTGGAGATATGTTCCTTGTAACAAATTTTTTCTTTTCTTTTCCTCTGTGTATAAAAGATGTTTAAAAAAAATAGCTACATTGTTACCTTTTAAAATAAGGGGCAAAACCCTCATTTTTTTATATGCTGATTGCTTTGGTAATGAAATCTGAGTTTTCTGCAAAGAGTATAGTTGGTGGAATTATCCTGTTTTAAGGTTACCCAGCATATCAGGGTAAGAATTCAAATTTAATTTCCTGAAGATTTCAAAAGCGCCTTTGTCAGAAGGCAGAACATAGCTTCAGCAGTGGATGGTGGCTCATGTTGAACTCTATAATTAGATCTCCATTATGCTGGCTTTTAGAATTAATTCTCCATCCATCTCAGCTCCTTGTTCATGGGAGAATCTCCAACAGATGACTATAGGTCGCTATACTAGACTATCAACTAGGAAGCTTTACATTAACTGTAAAACAGTTACCCCACCTCTGCTGCTTCCAAAACCTTTACAGAGCACTCATTTATTATATTTATAAAAATATGTCTGCATTGTCTTTTGTAATCTCATAATGAAAAATGTCGAATATTCATGGTTTTTCACTGTTTGTATATGTATCTATCCCGTTCTTCCGTCAACATCACAATCTTGGTGGCAAATGGTTTCTGAAGCATGTTTCATGTGTTCTCTAAATGTTTAGGAAGAGACCGAGAATGTCAGTAATCAATAAGCATAAGAAAAGATGGCTAGGAAAAAAATAAACACTTGAAAACAAAAACAGTGAAGTGAGAAATGGGTTATTTTGATAAATTAAAGGAACACCCTTCTCTTTAAAAAAAAAAAACATAATTAGCAAAATAAATTTTATTTCTTACACCTCAAATCTGTGCTCAGCAAACCTCTATCTTTAAAAGAAACTTCCCAAACGGTGAGTGTGTTTTTGAGAATAAACACACACACACATGAGGCATCAGTAAATAAGTATAAACATATTTTTACTTCTCTCATTTTTAGTTGATCTGTTTTTAGGGTCAGATTTGATGTGCTTTTCTTCAGGAAATAGCAGTGCGAAAAAAGAAAAGGAAATGCATCATAGAAGTAAGATAAGGAAGTTTAAAAAAAAATCTGAAGTTTGGGGAAATAAATTTGATTTTAAAGCAATTTCAAAACAGAAGGTACGTGGTTTACAGGATCCCTAACTAAAATAATACAGTCCTCACTAGTATTTCATTTATTCCACTTTTTAAGATTATTGCACCAAAGACAGGGAAAGGCTTCTAGGAGAATAACAAATCTGTGACTTTAATGTGTCTTTTATGGTGCTGTGCAGCTTTCTGATCTAGATTTTAATCATTTGTTTCTGATTATCAGAATGTGTAAATGCAATGCAAATATTTTGTCACATAACTGATTTTGTTTCTGAATAAGTAGGATAAAATATTTTTTGTTGTAAATCATTCACATTTGTAAGAAAATGTTTCATTGAACATCTTTAAAGATTGGCATGCCACCATTATTAACCACTATTTCATCTTTATGTAAGTTAAAGAAAAATGAAGCAAGATTGTGTGTTCTCAATTTGCAGTCTACAAAGTGTGACTTTACTGTCGTAAGATTTCCTGATCTGAGTAAGGGCCTTCTAAATCTAAAATATGTACCTATCTCCCCCCTCCCCACACTTTAGAGTTCATTGTATGGAAAAATACCATCAACATTGATCAAAAGATTTTGAAAATCCCTACCAATTGTTTGTCAGATGTTACAATCTTCTGGTTAATTTCATTTGATTTACTTTGTTCTCTTGCTGATTATTGGCAGACTCAGGCTCTCTGTTTTCACAAAGAACTCATGAAGAGGACGATAGGGAAACCCACGTATGCTTTTGAAGCTAGGGACTATGTTGTAAGTTTACCTGTGACGGCCAGGTCGTGCGGTCACGGCACAGGCACTAACCCCTGTGACAGCACCAAGACTGGGGACCCAGGTGCTCTCTGACCCAGACAGCGGGAGAAGCCTCCTTGTACCCACCCAACCACAGGCTTCTTCATCCCGGAAAGTTGCATGGAAAAAGGGGCCGAACTTTCCAATAACAAGCTTCCTAAAAACGTCAGCGAGCCGAGCTTGTGTTTCTCCCCTTTGCGTGGATTGGGACTGCTGTCTGAGCTGGTGTCACTGAGTGTGATTTTACGGCAGAATCTCACCCCTAAAACGTCGCTGGTCACGGGAGAATGGCAGTCTCGCAGACGGCCGTGTGTGGCTCCCTAACCCACATGCACATCTGAAACAGATGGGTCCATAAAGGACAACCAAAAAAAAAAAATCAGCGAAGCCTGAGCAAGGTCACAGAGCAGTGAAATGACCTTCCATGGACCTTAGACCACAGACACTTACATATTCGTGTTCACTGTCCCCTTTCTCTGTACTTGAGGTTAGTACCTGTGACGGCCCAATAACACATGGACCCGCCAGCTCTGTGTGCCCTCATGTGTTATTGACACTCGTGGCTCCCCAGGCTCCATAATCGTTGCCTGAAACTGACAGCTTTTTAGTACTTCAGGTGTCGCGCAGCGCACTTAATGCAGCCTTTCAAAGTATTCTCTTGGCAGGTGATTCAGTTTCTAATTTAAAAGGATCTAACTGGCTGGCTTGCAACTTAAGATGGAAAACCAGTTTACAGTCGTTAAACAGTCGTTAAAAAGATTATACTGATGGCACTTCTTGTAGATTATCCATCACCTGTCCACTTCAGAAAATTGGATTTGAGAATGCAATATTGCCTATTTCTATTGGGATCTGTTCTCAATCCTAATGACTTATTTTTATTATGAAGTGGTAATAGTCCTGTGCTATTAGTCTTGATGTTAGAATTCTGTTTTTGGAATGGCTAAGAAAAAAATATATTACTTTAAAAATAAATAAAATTTTAAATATATATATATATATATATTACCTTAAGCCATGGAAGTAGCCGAATAGACAGCAGATAGAGTGCCGAGTTCAAATTAGCAACATTTACACGGTAATGTGTGAGGAAACGTTTATATATGGTCGTCTGCTTTGCAAGAAAGATATTTGCAAGGTTTTCTGCTGTGCACCAAAAGCGTTGTCTGTAAAAAACTCAAATTGTGATAAACAGATCTGTGCTAAAATTTACAGGAGGGGCTCAAGGCATTATATAGATTGCCTACCTGGACAGCGATCACAAATATGAGTTTGCATCTTTTCTTCCCAAAACTTTGTCTTGCTATGCCTTTCCTTAAAAGTATTTTTCCCCCAGAGGGAAAATTTCTTTAAAAGCTTAATGTCTATTCACAATGAAGTATCAACTTTGAGTTAGTCTGAATAATAAGATTTTTTAAATCTAGTTAAGGAATTTTTAACACCCTGTTCCCTCCCAATTTAAAACCAAAGGGCCCTGGGGACTTCCTGGTGGTCCAGTGGCTAAGACTCTGCATTCCCGATGCAGGGGGCCGAGGTTTGATCCCTGGTCTGGGAACTAGATCCCACATGGAGCAACTAAGAGTTTACTTGCCAAAACTAGAGATCCCATGTGCCCCAACTAAGACTGGGTGCAGCCAAATAAATAAATATCCAAGTAAGTAAATAAATTCAAGAGGCACTTTCTCTGCCACTCTATCTCCAATGTATTTTTGGATCCTCCTACCAATTGCCTGAACTTTTAGGATTACAACAGCCGAGTAAATATGCACCAAACTCTCAAAATACTGCTTTATTGCCAAAAAGCACGTCTCACCTATCACTGAAGAACCAGTGTTTCTTTTCCTAATTTTGAGATGCCTTTTAATCTGGTTTTGGATCCAGTAATCGGTATAGTTTTGCCAACCTCCAGGCCTAGCAGAATTGCAAACTGCTGTGTCCTGGCAATTAACAGGAAATCCACAGCAAGGAGTAAGTACCCCTCAGTAGTTAAGACAGTTGGCTGTTTCCTAGAGGTCACTTGCAAGAGCAGCAACTTCTGTTAACTCCCCAGGTGCTATGGAACCTCTGTGGGTGGGGCCCCCAGTTCGATAGAAAGCTCCAGAAGACACCTTCTGTATAGCAGGAAGTGCCTGCAGTACACAGGTAGGAGAGAGCATCCACCTCCAACCTGGTGCTGAGAGGCTTCCTGGTTCCTGCAGGTCGGGTTTCAGAGCATCTTCCAGTCCTTGGTTCCCATTTACCAATTTGAGACTTTGCCTTAGTCCTTTAGGAAATGCCAGTGTTCAGATGTATTAGAGCCCCTTAAGATAAAAATATTACTGATATGTTGTGGAATTCATTGCTTTCCCAACTCTGCCAGTCTGTGGGAAACTTTCCATGGAAAATTTGGTGAACAAAAGTTTCTGTGATCATTTCCATCTTTTATCATCATGACATGTCACCGACTGCAAACTCTTACTACTTTATACTCAGGCTGACATGACCAATCCAGAAGAGTAAGCGGAAGCTCTCCTTTCCTATCTTTATACTTTGCTCTGGCAACATGGCCACTAAAGAAAGGTTTGGGTAGATTGGCCCCTCTTGGGAATTTCGGCACAGATCCGCTACAAGCCATGTTCACAAAGCGCCAGGTTGAATTTATGTGTTATGTTAATTCAGTGGAACGGACCAAGTTCCTCTTCTTCTCATGTGTTGTTGTTTCTCTCTCTCTCTCTCTTTTTTTCCCTGTTACCCCTTCGATTTTTACACGAAGCTTTCTCTCAAGCTGGTAAGCACAATTACCCCATGCATGTCCTGAATCTACTCAGGCCTTTTGGTGTACATTCTGTGGGTGCTGTGCCGCGTGCAACCTATCTTCACAGTTAACTGTCGATGTGTGTTTCCCTTGTGTGTGGCTTTGTTGGTGTTTCCTTATTAGATCTCTGGAATACAAAGGTCCAGAGTCTAACAGAGGTGATCGTAATCTTTCCCCATTAAGAAAATTAACGCTTAACTCATGATTTGGTTTTCTTTACCACTGGAGTCTTAAGAGGATGACAGATGACAGATGTTGATAAGCTTTATTTAAATATGAACATAAACATAAATACTAAATATGAGGAAGTTTATGTATCGAATCATTCTAAATGAAAGCAAATTGAATAGCTGAAAGTTGCTCCTCTCCAGGAGCCACAGAAGCAGATGACAATCACTGGGGACCTGAGGAAGGCATGCAGGAATGATGCTGGGCTCAGACTCAGGTCTAAGGCACCTTCGAGAATTGAAGGTCATGAAACTTTTAAGTTGCTCCGTAAATACATTGGTGCCTTGTGCGTAGCTGATTCAAGAAATCAAAGACAATTTTATGGACAATGAAAAGAGCCTCCTAAGCCTTTCTAAAATGATTTCTTTAGTGTTCGGTGTTTTCTACTTTTAATTTCATAGCCCTAGTAAATAGTCAAACTAATCATTAAATCTATTAAAAGAAACCCTTAACCACATAACCCATACTGTTCTTCAGATATGTGTAAGTTATATAATAAGCTCAAACACCACAGCTGAGAGTATCCTGAAGTCATGGACAGGATGAACTTGACAGTCCGACCAGGAATAACATCAGCATTTTACGCACTGTTATTGAGAATATAGGACAGTATTTATGGTTATCTTTGTAGGTATGTACTATTACATGTGCTTGAGTATATATAAAAGTATATACATAATTTTTTCAACCTGACCTGGTATTTGACAACTGATCCAGCCCTAAAGAGAAAGAATTTTTTATTAAATGGAACATTTCTTAGAGGGTAAAATAAAATCCTGAGAAGAGTTCTCGATTAAGGTGTCTACAAGAAGGAAAGATCTAGATGTTTAAATGAACATCAGTATGAATTTGGGAGACAGTGGGTCAGTTAACTGGGAATCTGTCAGATGCCAGGGCTTCTTTTTCGCCCTTTATTTGTTCTTTTGCTGAGGTGCTGGCGGCAAAAGATAATATTATCAGACAGTCTTTCTGTTTGAGATATTGTTGCTTGATACCCTCACTTTGAAGCTGATAAAGAAGTTACACAAAGATAGGGTGGGTGTAAAAATTATAAATCTCAAGAAGCAGCTCATGTCAAGCGAGCAAGTGTTTGATTCCGATAGCAAGTAAAACAAGATCTCCTTAGAGTCACAGCCATTGAAAATATACATACGTGCCTGCGGCCTGTCTTCCAAACCCTGGTAGGGCCAGTCTCTTTGAGGCCCCTCCAAAGAGTTCAGAAAATCTACTCCATCTCGAAGGCAGAAATAAAAATTCTTTCATGGCAAAATAAATCATAGGTTAGAGTATTGTTTGAAAGAATTCAAGCTTCAAAAGGTGAATACGACAAAGTGAACTTTTGAAGGTACTGTCCAGAGACCTGAGTGTCTTTGGATCTAGAGGAACTGTTGACCTGAATCTCCCATGTAACTAAAATGTTTAAATTTAGTTCCATAATTGCACTGGGCACATTTCAAGGGCTCAGCAGCCACGTGCGGCTACCAGGTCGGATGGTGTGGACGTGTGAAAACATTTCCATCATTGTAGAAAGGTCTTTGGGTCTCACAGCACATAGTGAGGCTCAGAGCATCTGAATGAATGAACGTCGACCACTTACTAGCTTTCCTGCCTTCGGAAGCAGTGCGTCTTCCACTGTTTTGTCACAGTCTAGCATTAAAACACGGAGAAGGCAATGGCACCCCACTCCAGTACTCTTGCCTGGAAAATCCCATGGATGGAGGAGCCTAGTAGGCTGCAGTCCATGGGGTCGCTAAGAGTCGGGCACGACTGAGCGACTTCACTTTCACTTTTCACTTTCATGCATTGGAGAAGGAAATGGCAACCCACTCCAGTGTTCTTGCCTGGAGAATCCCAGGGACGGGTGAGCCTGGTGGGCTGCCGTCTATGGGGTCGCACAGAGTCGGACACGACTGAAGTGACTTAGCAGCAGCAGCAGCAGCATTAAAACAAAAATGAAAATAAAATCTCCAGTTCCAGAAAACATGCTGATTTAAGTCAATTCAGCATAAGAACAAACTTGAGCTTTTGGGCTCAGTGACTGAGTTGAGAAAATTGGAAAGCAATTGAGGTTTCAAGTATTATATGGAAAAGGAAAAACAAGCCTGTTTTATTATTATATTGAAGATTAGTTAGCTTCATCTTAGCTTTAGAAGCAAGTTGAGCTTTCTTGGGTTGGCATTAGGGAATAATCACTTCTATTTTGCTTTCACTCAGATCTCGTCCCACTCAAACACGTGTACGCGCCCGCGCGTGCACAAACAGTTTTTGAGAATATTAGCTGAAAGGTCTTTGGTGGCCTCAGTGGTGAACTATTTGCTGAATCACAAACTTCCAACCCAGAAGCCTGGCATTTTCTAATAAGCAGCCTAGGAACTTCAGTCACAAGCCCCTGTGTAAGCTGCTTGGCAAACTCAAGCTGATTTTGCAATTACATTATCCAGGTCCCTTCTTTTCCATCCACTCCCAAGCAAGTCTGTCTTGCTTTTTTTTTTTTTTTTTAAGGGATTCTAAAGCAAAATCTCTTTTCAAATTCCCTGGCTTATCCCTGGCTATTGAGCAAATTTCTTTCTTTATGAAAATAGCCTCATTTAAGGAAATGATGCGTAAGCGTGGGTAAAAGTCTGGCAACTCACAGTTGATATTTTCTACTTATAACATATACACAGAGGAAAGAGAGCAGTTGTTTTTGAAAGGGAATCAAGATATCAAAGTATACTTCTTCCAAGACTTCCCTGGCGGTCCAGTGGTTAAGACTCTGCCTTCCAATGCAGGGGGCGTGGGTGCGATCCCTGGTCAGGGCACTAAGATCCCACATGCCGTGTAGTACAGCAAAAAAACAAAGTGTACTTCTTCCGATGAGTTAGAAACAGCTGAGGTTGATTTCAGACATTATGGAAAAGTTGGTTTTGAAACTGGGGGAGTGGGGGCGGGGGTGATTCTCTGCGAATTCTCTGAGATGCTCCTAAAGGTGATAAAAAGAAGTGACTTAGAGGAAGCAGAGGCAAGGAGAGTGGATGGGAGCTGGGGGAGGGTTTTTTCCCTTAATGTCCTTTTCACCCACATTCCTGGAGGAACTAGATGTCCCATCTGCCACTTCACAGGGGTGGAAACTTTTGGCCTCAGGCTCTATGCAGAGACGGGAAGGAATACTCAGCCGGGGTGGGGGTGGGGTGGGGAACAGTGCCATCGACATGAAACAGTTGATGGGGGCACTTACCAGTTTTTTTATTGGAAGAAAACATAAGCCTAAAGCTTCAGTGTTGCCATCGACACTGACAGCGAAGTGCAGACTGTCTCCAGACTAGTTCCTCACTGATTCTCGATGGGGTCAGAAGTATGTCTTCCTGTCTCAGGGGTCCCTTCCTTGTCGGAGGCTGCGGGGCCAGCATGGAAAACGGTTTGCGGGGCCTTTGCAGTTTGCATGCACGGATTTTTGCATCTCAGCTGGGTGTCGTGGGAAAGAGCTTAATTTATTTCATGAAAACACACGCAGACATCTGCATCGCCCTGGTGTCTGGGGAATCTCCCTGCAGGCTTCTCTCGGTGTCTTTTTTTCAAGGAGGCTTTCTGGCTAATTTCTGTTTGTATCTGCAGGGCGCGACACCAGAAGATTTCAGCAACCTCCCACCCGAACAGAGAAGGAAAAAGCTCCAGCAGAAAGTCGATGAATTAAATAAAGAAATCCAAAAGGAAATGGATCAAAGGTAGAGTGGATTGAAACGACTTATTAAGAAATTCGAGTTCAGTTTGGAAAGATGAGAGGCTCTAAATTAGATTTTAATTTAGGTGGTTGTTTTAGCCAGGTGTTTGGTCATAGCTAGTCTACTGGATTCCTTTATTCAAGACAGAGAGGATTCCTGGGCACTTTGCTGGTGGTCCAGTGGCTAAGACTCTGTGCTTCCAATGCAGGGGGCACAGGTTCAACCCCTGGTGGGGAAACTAAGATCACATATTCCCACATGCCACACATCATGGCCAAAATAATAATTATCATTATAAAAATAAGTAAAGACGGGGAGGATTCTTTTAACAAATAGGTATTATTCTAAGTTTGGGGAACAAAATGCATTATGGTTCTCTCCTTTTTTTTTTGGATGTGTTCACTTACTGTAGTAGCACTACATTTACCACGTTGTCACCATGGACTATAAAATCAGGTTAGATAAGAGAATTTCGCAAGTACAACACAACATTCTGTTGTCTGTATGATGTCTGAGCAAACCAGCTTATTCTTAAATCACCTTCCATTATAGGCGATTTATTTGTTTTAATAGTTATGATTTTTATAGAGAAAATAAACATTCTGCACAGGTTTAAAACGCATTTCTCATTTACCTTTGCTTTAGCACTTAAAATACATGTTTCTGTTTCTGCTGTTGCTGGCATTCTACAGACCCTGAGGTTGCAAGGAGTCGGATACGACTTAGCGACTGAGCAACAGCAACTCAGTGTTTTGTAATAACCAATAAGGAAAAAGAGTCTGGAAAAAAAAAGTTAGACGTGTATGTATAACTGAATCACTTTGCTGTATACCTGAAACTGACACAACATTGTTAATTGACTACACGTAATTTAAAAAGAGAAAATCCCCCACTTTCTATATTCTCACTGAGGGACTTCAGTGAGTCATTGAATAATGGAGATTTGGACTTAAAGGATAACCTGAGGGACCTCCCTGGTAGTCCAGTGGCTAAGATGCCGAGCTTCCAGTACAGGGGCCGTGGGTTCAATCCCTGGTCAGGGAACTGAGAGCCCACATGTTGTGTGGCATGAAGTCGCCACATGGTAGCCCTACATAGATTCAGTGACATCGAGGGAGTGAGTGACAGTCACTCAGTCGTGTTCAACTCTTTGTGACCCCATGGACTGTGCGGCCCATGGTATTCTCCAGGCCAGAATACTGGAGTGGGTAGCCATTGCCTTCTCCAGGGGATCTTCCCAACCCAGGGATCAAACCCAGGTCTCCCACATTGCAGGCAGATTCTTTACCAGCTGAGCCACCAGGGAAGCCCAAGAATACTGGAGTGTGTAGCCTATCTCTTCTCCAGCGGATCTTCCTGACCCAGGAATTGAATCAGAGTCTCCTGCACTGCAGGCAGATTCTTTACCAGCTGAGCTGCCAGGGAAGCCCAGTGATATTGAAGCTGAGGTTATAATTTAGTTATTCAAAAAATAAACCAAGTTGGCAAGGCAGCCAGTTTAAAAAACCACAGATAAAAAGTGGTTTATATATATATATTTTTAATCCCTGGGAGAGCAACTCCTGAAAAATATATCACTTTATAAACATTGTTTCAGTATGTTAAAAATAAGAACACATATAATGAACTTTGTTCTAGATTTGAATTAAAAATATACTTTGTGAAATAAAAATTTTGTCTTTGTACTTTTTATAACATCTGGGACCATATATAAAAGGTTTATAAATCCATTATAAACCTCATGCTGTTTACTAAGTAAGCAGATATAGTTTGCCTGGAGTAGCAAGTTATGACTCAGATATCTGAAATGCCATTTTATAAGTGATTGACAGACCCTCCCTAATTGTTTGATTTCATGGAGAACAGTTTCTGTCACTTGGGTTGTGACCATGGTATGACCTTTGAACCCCCAGAGCAGCGCTCGCTAGTAATAAAGCAAATCACCTTCACCTTTCACTGCACCTCTGTCTGTTGACCATTTACTGTATGTAAGGGAATATTCTAGGCCTTGAGGATAAAGAATGAACAAAACATCAAAAACCTCTGTTGTGCAACTTACGTTTTACGCAGGACAAACAGAAAATGAAAGGCTTTGAGCAGAGGTGACATGATCTGGAAAAGGTTGGATTTTTGGTTTGTTTTTGTTTAAAATAATCCAAAAAGGCAAGATGGGAGAGAAAAAATATATATAAAATAGGCAGGACAAATCAAAAGCACAAATTAGGGTGGAAGATTGAAAATACCAAGCACACTAGACACCCCAGTTCCAATCTGGTTCCACCTGTTTCATTTGCAAACGTTGGACAAGATTCTTAAGCTCTTGGTAGTTGGGTTTCCTCACCATGAAAAGGGAGTTAATATGCCCGCGTGAAGTGTACCAGGGTACCTCAAGGGCTGAGGACAGTGCCTGGCATATTGTGTTTGTAAAATAAAATGAATCAGTATGTTAAATGTGAACAGACTACATGTTCCAATTAAAAGAGATTTTCAAACTGGACAAAAACCTGAAACTAGCACACCACTTGTGTGCCAGTTACAAAAGACTCACCCGCTCATTAGGTGCAGAAAGGTTGAGAGTAAAGAATGGAAAACGACAGACCATGAAGGTGTCAGCTAGAAGGAACCGGGTGTGAGAAGACTGACTCTCAAGCCAAGTAACCGCCCCCCACCCCAAACTATTCAGTTCAAAAGAATCAACTTCAGGGCTTCCCTGGTGGCTCAGTGGTAAAGAATCTGCCTGCCAATGCGGGAGGCATGGGTTCGATCCCTGGTCCAGGAAGATCCCACACTGCATGGGGCAACTACCCCATGCACCACAGCTACTAAGCCTGTGCTCTAGAGCCCATGCTTTGCAGCAAGAGAAGCCACTGCAATGAGAAGCCCACGTGCCGTAACTGGAGAGTAGTCCCCACTCCCTCAACTAGAGAGAAGCCCAGGCGACAGTGGAGACCCAGCTTTGTTGCTGTTTGGTCACTAAGTAGTGTCCCACTCTTCTGCAACTCCTTGGACTGCAGCACGACAGGCTCCTCTGTCCTCCGCTATCTCCCGGAGTTTGCTCAAATTCACGTCCATTGAGTTGATGATGCCATCCAGCCCTCTCCTCCTCAGTCTCCCCCTTCTCCTCCCACCCTCAATCCTTCCCAGCATCAGGATCTTTTCCAATGAGTTGACTCTTTGCATCAGGTGGCCAAATTATTGGAGCTTCAGCTTCAGCATCAGTTCTTCCAATGAATATTCAGGATTGATTTCCTTTAGGATTGACTGGCTTGATCTCTTCGCAGTCCAAGGGACTCTTGAGAATCTTCTCCAGCACCACAATTCAAAAGCATCAGTTCTTCAGTGCTCATCCTTCTATACTGTCCAACTCTCATATGACTACTGGAAAAATCATAACTTTAACTATACGGACCTTTGTTGGCAAAGTGATGTCTCTGCTTTTTAATATGCTGTCTAGGTTTGTCATAGCTTTCCTTCCAGGGAGTAAGCGTCTTTTAATTTCATGGCTGCAGTCACCAGCCACAGTGATTCTGGAGCCCAGGAAAATAAAGGCTGTCACTGCTTCCACTTTTTCCCCTTCTATTTGCCATGAAATGATGCGACCAGCTGCCATGATCTTAGTTTTTTGAATGTTGAGTTTCGAGTCAGCTTTTTCACTCTCCTCTTTCCCCCAATTGTAATTAGTTTTGAATAAAATCTGTTTTTACTGCTTTAGAAAAGGAAAGAATGTAGCTCTAAGTAACACATAGATTAAAGAAGAAATCATCATAGATAATAGAAAATATGTGAAACAGAACTTAACCTTAACACACATTCTCCACCTACATTTGGGGATGTCATTAAAGCTAATGCTCACAAAGGGAAATTGACAGCTTTCAATACATATTAGAAACAAATTGAACCAAAGAAGATAGAAAAAAGGAAATAAATACTAAAGGAAAGGGTACCAACTAACGAAATAGAATCACATATTCAACAGAGAGGATGAACAGATCCAAAAGCTGGTTCCTTGAAAAGATTAATAAAAATGATAAACCTCTGGAGAGATCTGGAGGAGAGGAATGGGAGATAATGACTTCAAACACCTCTTTTGAGAAGTTTTACTGAGAAATAGGGCAGTAGTTGGAGGTACAGGTCATGAAGTAAAGAGACGACTCGTGAACCTGTGGATGACCGTACAGTCTGTCCCACATCTCTTGCGTCTCCTGCATTGGCAGACGGATTCTTTGCCACTGTGCTACCTGGGAAGGTCATGTACTTGTTGAGCATCTGTTGTATGCCAGGTGTGGTCTGGCCACTGGGGGTGTATCATGTTACCAAAGGGCTTGAGCCCAGAGAGCTTCTCAGAGAGCTGCTGTTCTAGGAGGAAGAGATAGACAATAAGCAATAAGCATAATAACAAGATATGTAATGTTGGGAAGCAATACATGCAGTGGAAATAAAAGAAAGTAGAGTGATGGGACTTGCCCAGTGGTTCAGTGGTTTAAGACTCTGAGCGTCCAATGTTTGGGACCCAGGTTCAACCCATGGTCAAGTCAGCAAGATCAAACCAGTCAGTCCTAAAGGAAATCAACCCTGAATGTTCATTGGAAGGACTGATGCTACAGCTGAAGCTCCAATACCTTGCCACCTGATGTGAAGAGCTGACTCATTGGAAAAGACCCTGATGCTGGGAAAGATTGAGGGCAAAAGGAGAAGGGGGTGGCAGAGGATGAAATGGTTAGATATCGTCACTGACTCAATGGACATGAGTTTGAGCAAACTCTGGGAGATGGTAAAGGACAGGGAAGCTTGGCACACTGCAGTCCATGGGGTTGCAAAGAGTCAGACACCCCTTAGCGACTGAACAGCAATGAGAGAAATAAGATCCCACATGCCACACAGCGTGGCCTATGTGTGTGTGTGTGTGTGTGTGTGTGTGTGTGTGTATAAAAGATAGAACAGGGTATGTGGACTGGAAGGGCAAGTGGGTAGAAGGCTCCTACAGAGAACAGATGGTTCATGGCACCCATCAAGTGGCAGCAGGATGTGTGGGCTCAGAGGCAAGCAGGCAGGTGGAGGGGTAGTGAAGACATAGAAATTCTCTTCCACTTATTTCTATATTTTGGTTAAACTATTTCCTGTGACTCGCAATGCAATTGGTGTCATTGGTCTTGTGTTGGGTGGTTAGTGTAGAGTTTCTTTTGCTGACGTTCAGCAAAGTTGTCCACCCTACCGCCCAGTCCCCTGCCTGGCAGGGAGTCATTTGCTCTAAATCTAACAGTGGCATTAACTTGACCATGTTCTGCCCCTTCTCTTTTTCAGAGACGCCATCACAAAAATGAAAGATGTCTACCTAAAGAATCCGCAAATGGGAGACCCCACCAGTTTGGATCACAAATTAGCGGAAGTCAGCCAAAATATAGACAAACTGAGACTAGAGACCCAGAAATTCGAGGTAGGAAAAAGCTGTTGTGGAAAAGTTTTGTTGGGGGAAAAAAAAATAAAGGAAAGAAACAGAAGTAGGTGTGGGGTCATGGGACGATGAGGCTGTAGAGCACCAGCGTTTCTTTCCCTGTGAGGGATGCAGCGGGAAAAGTCAGGTGTTCCACGAGTTATGATGAAAGGAAAAAGAGACTGTCATCCATTTGCTGTTCTGCTTTTCAGGGTGTCCTGTTTTAATGGTGTCCCTTAAAGGGGACACTGTTTAAGGTGATAGTTATATACAGGTGTTTTTTGGTTTTCATTTAAGTGTTTCACTTAAATTCACTCAAGTTGGTTTGTCTCACCTTGTGTCGACAGTGGGTATAATTGGGGAGTATACAGTTGTCCATCATCTCAGTGAATCAAAACGACAAATTTAAGAAAGCCATTAATATTTGTAATTGTCTTGCAGGGTCTTTGTCTGGCTTTGGTATCAGTGTCAACATTTTCAAAATATATTCTGGATGTGAATTCCTTTTCATTTCTATGATTTGCAGATATTTTTTTCCATTCTGTGGATTGCTTTTCTACTCTCTTCAAGATGGCCTTTGAAGCACAAAAGTTTTTGTGGGTTGTTTTTGACCATACCACACATCTTTCAGGATCTTGGTTCCCTGACCAGGGCTTGAACCGGGGCCCCGGCTATTGAAGCACTGAGTACTAACCACTGGACTGCCAGGGAACTGCCAAATCATTTTAATTTTGATGAAATCAATTTATCAGGTTTTTTTTCTCCTTATCACGTGTGCTTTTGGTGCCGTAACTAAGTAACCAGCACCTAATCCAAGGTCACAAACCCTTATGCTTATGTTTTCTTCTAAATGTTGTAGTTTTCCCTTTTCTGTTTAAGTGTTTGGTTCGTTTTGAGTTAATTTTTGTACATGGTTAAAAGTACAGGTCCGGATTCATTCTTTTTCAGTTGTCCCAGCACCATTTGTCAAAAAGACCTTTTCTCTCCTTGAACTGTCTTGGCTGTTCAAGACAGCTTGTAACTGGCTGTTACAGGCCAATTAATCATAAATACAGGGTTTATTTCTGGGTTGTGGGGGGAACCATCGAAATATGTTATAGTCGTTTTTAAGGACCCATTATCAAAAGATGAAAACCAGTAGGAAACACACATGAGACTTGAAGAAGAAACACAGATAATGAATCTTTCAAGCTGTGAACAAAAGGCTTCTCCCCCCACCCCTAAAACGTAAAGACTAGAAAAATAAATTACTAACTGATAATTCTGATCAAAATAGATTATTTCCAGCCATGAAAAGCCAAATATGACATTTTCTCATTCTTTCTAGAATCTGTCAGTAAGTTGTTATTGGTTGAGATTTTAGAACCTAGAAATGTCCTTTTCTGGTCATTTGGATTCTTTTGCCATTTTTACACTATTTCAAAGGTTGCTGAAGAAAATGTGATCTACTTTGATTTCCTGTATACAAGGTTTCTTCACTATTATAAAAAATACTACATTCCTAAGGCGGCGGAGCGGGGGGGGGCGGATAAAAGGGAAGTGTGGCTTTTAAACTGAGTCACTGCTTAAGTGCGGCAGGACCCTCATGGTTCCCAGTGTGACATCACGGTCACAGAATTTTTGGAACCGGGGGAACTAGACGCGACTTATCAGAAGTCACACAGCTGCTTAAAAAGCCCGAGAGTCGTGGGGACTTTGCTGGTGGTCCAGTGGCGGAGACTCCAATGCAGGGATGCAGACATGGGTTCAATCTCTGGTCTGGGAACTAAGATCTCATATTGTTGTTGTTAGTCACTCAGTCATGTCTGACTCTTTTGTGACCCCGTGGACCATAGCCCACCAGGCTCCTCTGTCCATAATGTTTCCCAGGCAGGAATACTAGAGTGGGCTGCCATACCCTCTTCCAGGGGTCTTTCCCCACCCAGGGATTGAACCCGTGTCTCCTGCATTGGCAGGCAGATACTTTACCGCTGAGCTATGAGGGAAGCCCTAAGACCCCACATGCCGGGCAATAAATGAATGAACGAAAGCCCGAGAGTTTAAGACAGGCCGGTGTCTTTCTGCCACTTTATGAGCAATGGTTAAATGTAAGTCTGCTCACACGCCTCCAACTTTGCCTTCAAGTATGTGTATACAGTCAAGGCAAACAGACTGGAGGCTCCTCACCCCTGCCACGTGGTCCTTCTTCAGTCGGCTTCAATGACCAATCAGAAGCCCAGACTGGGGGCCTGAACCCTGCTTGGTCCGGCCCTCAGCTGAGCTCAGACCAGAGTCTTTCCTGATTTCTCTTTGCAGGCCTGGCTGGCCGAGGTGGAAGGCCGACTCCCAGCCCGCAGCGACCAGGCCCGTCGGCAGAGTGGGATGTACGAGGCCCAGAACGCCCCCTCCGTCAACAACTGCGCGCAGGATCGGGAGAGGTACAGTATCTGTACGGCGCCTGCTTGGGGCTTTTTGTTTGTTTGTTTGTTTTTGGCTTTGTATTTACTGCCCGATTCTGGAATCAGAGACAAGCACAAGGTCCTTGTCAGGTTCCATGCGTCTGTCATGACTGGCCTGTGGTTTTCCCCACAGTGCAGCTGTCTGATGCCCCGCGGATGGTGCTGGAGCCTGCGGGGTGAGGGGCGGTCCCTGGTTACAACTGTCCGGAATTGCCAGCACTTGGCTCTCGCAGGGGCTGCATTCGAGCGCTTGCTGGGGTCAGTTGCTATAGTTGCTGTGTGTTTTGCTTTCTTGAGCAGCCCCGATGGCAGTTACACAGAGGAGCAGAGTCAGGAGAGTGAGGTCAAGGTGCTGGCCACAGACTTTGATGACGAGTTTGACGACGAGGAGCCTCTTCCTGCCATAGGGACATGTAAAGCCCTCTACACGTTTGAAGGTAACACCAACTGTCTAGGTCCCTCTTCTCTTTCTGTGGTCAGACTTTCTTTTGAAGCCTTCAGAACCTTCCTTTCAGGAAGAGGCTTCAAATGAACCTTCCTTCAGAACCTTCCTCTCTTCCTCTTTCGTTCTGCCCGTAGTATCTGTGATTCTGATTTCTTTCTGTTTGAGGGCTGTGTATTTTGCCTTTGGGTCTGGACTGTTGACCAACTTTTGGTGAGCTTAATTGCAGCAGGTAGTATGGAATAATGATTATATCATCCACACCTTCAATACTTATGGAGCTCCTGTCTTGCAAAGACCCCTGAAAGCGTGGGAGGCAGGTGGTGTGGTCTGGCATCCGCCCTGGGAGGAAATAAAGCAGAGGAGGTTCAGCAGAAGAGAGGGACGGAGTGATGGGGGGTCCACACGAGGATATGACCCCTTCCCTGAGGGGATGTATTTATTTTTATTTTTGGCTGTGCTGGGTCTTCAGTGCTGCTCACAGGCTTCAGTAGTTGCAGCTCTCAGGCTCTAGAGCAACAAGCTCAATAG
Organism: Bison bison bison; assembly: GCF_000754665.1. Taxonomy (NCBI): domain Eukaryota; kingdom Metazoa; phylum Chordata; class Mammalia; order Artiodactyla; family Bovidae; genus Bison; species Bison bison. The sequence goes on from NW_011494947.1 coordinate 3,391,244, forward strand.
TTGTGGCGCACAAGCTTAGCCCCTCTGTGGCATGTGGAATCTTCCCAGACTAGGGATCGAACCCGTGTCCCCTGCATTGGCAGCTGGATTCTTATCCACTGAACTCACCATGCTGCAGGGTGTCAGAGGCACAGGCACTGCCAAGCATGGAGCAGGAAAGGCACGGGGTTTGTGCGCCTGGAGCTCAGGTGTCTTAGGAGTAATAGTGGAATATAAGACGAGGAGGGGTCTGGGGCCAGTGTGGGGGATGGGTAAGAGAAACACTTGTATGTTATCTGGCAAACATCAGGCCCTCCAGAAAGTATTTGAGCAGGTTGTTGACACAAGCAGACATTTACTGTAATGTCTGTACCATAGACATTTATTCTCATACGTGTGCTATCAGTTAGAAGACAGGGCAAATGCTTAGGACGCCTAACCTCATGGTTCCCAAACTGATGAGCCTTGAAACAGCGTCCTGCAGGATGCTGGGAAGGATGCTGTGAAAGAAGGAATTGGAGCTCAGATCGTTTTCAGAAACCCTGGGATAAATGAACTTCTTTGCTGTAAGGCTTTTTTTTTCATCCTTGCCTCTTTGATTTGCAGGATCTGAGTTCTCCAATCAGCGATCAAACCCATGCCCCCTGCAGTGGAAGGGCAGAGTCCTAACCACTGGACTGCCAGGAAATTCCCTTTACTGTAGGACTTTTAGAGCCTTCGATAAACTAAATGTTCATTGTGACAAAACAAAGAAGAGAAGCCCGAGGTTCAGTGCTCCCAGTGTAACTTCAGGTCCACACCATCCCTCTCCCCCTGCACCCACAGTTACCGCTATTAACAGCCCCCTAAGCAGTCTGTCTTTCGGGACACTGCTTGGGCGGTGGTGACTAGTCTTTTGAAATTATCTTAGTGAATGGTATTGGGGGCCTTGATTAGGAGACAGATGGACATAGAGATGCTGCAGCCAATAACACGCTCAGATGCGCGGCTGATTGGAAGTTGGAAACGAAGCGGGGAGGAACCCACAGCTGATCCCTGAAGCTGTGCTCCTGGGACGATGGAGATGTCCGCTGAAATGGGAAAGTGGGAGGAGGATCTAGTTTGGGAGGCCAGACAGTGAGCCCAGGTTCACAGGAATTGTGTCCCAGATGCCCAGGCACCATCAGGGTGGAAATGGACTTCAGAGAGAAGGCATGGTGGCACCTAAGCCTCAGATAAGAACCAGAACGGGAGAAAGAAAAGTGGAGATGCTGTGTAAAGAGGTGTCGTTGATGCCAAAGGAGCACCTTCAGGGGAGGGTAGAGAAGAGGACCTAAGATTTCCTCCGGGGGAGATGCCGCCTGTTCTGGGAGGCAGGAGAGAGAGGGCTCCCACGGGGAGTTTAGAGAAGGGTCCTAGCGACGCAGGATGAGGGCCTGGCAGCTTCCGGACGGGAGGAGAGCGTCCGTCTTTTCTCCACTTGTTTCACTGCAAGACTCGCCGTCTGCTCCAAACCCGGGTTTGACAAGAAACCTAAACTACTCTGACTTTGCTTTTTCAGGTCAGAATGAGGGAACCATTTCAGTAGTTGAAGGAGAGACGCTGTATGTAATAGAGGAAGACAAGGGCGACGGGTGGACCCGAATTCGGAGAAATGAAGATGAAGAGGGTTATGTTCCCACTTCCTACGTCGAAGTCTATTTGGACAAAAATGCCAAAGGTGCTAAGACTTATATTTAATACAACTTTAAAAAAAACCACAAAACTTTAAAATTGGAGTTGTTTCTCCCCGCAATCATGCCTGTTACAGGCAGTTCTTCAAAAGACTGGATGGGGAGCATCACGGTGTGTGTTTCTTTTAGGCACAAGCTGAATTTCCTGGGCTGGTTTTGATGATAATTCAGTGTCACTTGCTCATGACATTTTCCCTGGAAAGCTGCCAACTGCCAATTTACAATGGTGTCCTTTAAAATCTGATAAACATTTCTCCTTGGGGCAGCGACTGTAGATAACCAAAAAGTTGCCTTTTAGCTTCTGATTCATATTTCTGAATCTGAAAGTCCATGCATGTCCTAGGGGTGCAGAAGACTTCAGCTCTCACTAATAACTAGTGTCTGCCAGAAAGTGAACCACCTTAAGATGTTACATTTGGTAACTTCATAAACTGAACTGCGTTAAGTTTTACAGTCATTCATTTTGGAGGAAGTCATCAATAAAGAATAGCGTAAGTAAAGAATGGCGTTGGTACCAAAAGTGTGTCTATTTCCTTAAACATGTTTAAGATCATTGTTAGAGCACCATGCTACCTGGTTATGTCGATACGATCCTAGACAACCCATTGAATTATGGAAAACTTGGTCTTTCAACCAGTTGGTTTTCACATATGACTACTCATCTTTCTTTTGCCAGTTGACAGAGTTGATCAGACGTGCTAGAGCTGTTGAGATAAATTATGTAAAAACAACTGTCTTCATTCTGTTCTGTGGGAGGTTTTTTGTGCCCAGGTGGTGTTGTGAATAGACCCTTGTAAGCAACACACAGACCCCAGCACATCACTTTTTAAGGTTCTTTTGGTTTGTTTTAATCGTTGGCATTGTTAAGACCCAAAGTGTATATTTTACTGAAAATCATTTTAGAACTTCTAGATCCTTTTATATAATAACCATAAAGTGGTTAATTATATAATAAAATGTTTCACCATCTTAAAGGAATCTGGGTCACATGGGGATTTGCATTTTTAAATTGGCAGGCTAGGTAGTGAAACTGGGGACATGCCCAATGGTTGTGCTTATGTCTAGAATCTTCCCTGAGATCACAGAGAACCAGCTAAAAATGAGTCAGAGTAAAGGTATAGGATTGAGATTCTCTTTTTTTTTGGCTTTGAAAATTATTTATTCATGTCCTTCCTACTTTTAAATAGGAAATCAGCTCCTTGCTTCTACACTATGGACTCCTTTTAGAAGATCGGGTCAATTTAAAACTGATTTTAAAACTGACAGCAATGCATTATGGGGTCCAGGACCTGGCAGGAGTTATGGGTGCCTGTGGCAGATTCTAGCAGAAAGTTCTGCATTTCCCAAGGGCCTCTCCATTATTCTTGCCTGGAGAGGAACTCGGTGACTATGGTCCATGGGGTCACAGAGTTGGACAAGACTGGGCAGCTAACATTTTAAGGGCCACCAAAATGGAATGTAGTAACCTTTACTTAATGACTGCCTGATTTTTAAAACACTTTTAATTTTTAAATAATCACAGATTGTCAGGGAGTTGCAAAGATAGTAGAGAGATCCCCTTTATCCAGCTTCCCCAAGTGGTTACATCTGACAAAATCGTGATCCAGTATCAAAAACAGGAAACCGACACTGGCCAGCCCGATTTTATTTTTTTAGTATAATTGTCATTTAAATTTCTTTTGCATTATTATATCTTTGCTGCTGTAGTATTGATAAAACCACCCATCCTGACCCCAGATCTCTCAGGAGAATCATTTCAGCACTTCCTTTTAACTACCACAGCAAGGAAAATCTGTTGGCCCTTAACCCATGGGGAGTTCATGAACAGTAGGTGGTCACAGCCTTGGGCATGTAAACCAAGTGAATACCTAAGACATTAAAACCCAGGATGAACTCATTTCCAGACTGTGAAGTATTGGAGAAAATAAACTAGACACTGAAAAAAAAAGTCTTAAAATGAGGCAAGTCAACATTAGGCTTTTTAAAACTTGATTTGAAAAGTATGGCATGCCATGAAGTCGGTTGAGTTTTGATTTATTTGTTTGTTCATTTTGCTTTTATTCCCCTCCTCTTTAGAGCTGTGCAAATCTAATTCAGGAAATAGCTCAACTGTCTTTTGGATATGGGTGGGGTGATTTGGGCACGTAAATTATGATCATTATTTTAGCTTGTATGCCTCAGTACCTTCAACCAGATGAATCTGTGTCCTAGTGACTCAACAGCAGAAGATATTTTTTAGTTTCAGGTCCATCTAAGTCAGTGTGCAAAGGATTAGCAGAAGTCTTGAAACAATTCCCAAAGAGTTCGGGAACTTCCATTTCCACCCCCAAGGCACACTTTGTGTTCTTGTAACAGTGAATCTGTCAAAAGTAGCAAAGTCTCAGCTTGTGTATAAAGTTTTCTCCTTTTATGCAGAGATACACTTAGAAGCTAAGAATGGATGTAGACTCTTTCCTTTCCCTACCTTGTTCATAAGTCTGTTCAGCCTGCCCCACAAACGCTGCCCTCCCTTTAAGCCCAGCGCAGCCGGGTGGGGCTGCTGCTTTCCGATGCCTGCGACTCAAGAGCAGTGGTCTTATCGTCAGTGATGCCCATGCACTTTCGTGTATGTGTGTGGTGTCTGCCAAGTGACTATTTAATAACCGCCAAAATAGTTAGACTAGAGGAAGTTCCACTGGCCAACTGAATTGTGACTGTCCTCTTTTATGGTTTAGTTTGTTTTTTTTAATTGCTCTCTGTGAAATATGTCCATAACTGCCCCTTCCCCAATCTATTTGTATATACTGCAATAGAAAAACTAAAAGGATGACTTGAATTCGTTGTTTTAACGTTTTACTCTTTTATTTGTTTGTTTTATTGGTGATTCTGCTGCCTAATGACCTTTTTGTTTTTGTAACCGCTGGGGGAGCCGGAAGGACGGTTACACTGGTAGCTAGGTCCCCTGCCGGCTGATCCACACTTGAGTTTATTGTAGACACTTGGGTTCTGAGTAAGTTTTGTTTAAATACGGCCAACATGACTGTTTCCTCTCTCTTCCTTATCCTCCGAGAAAAGAATCTGTGTGGCATCTTGTAGCTGTACCCTCGTATCTGCCTCTCTAATAAACGTTATATTTTTCTCAGTGTTGTGTATTTTAAATGATTTTTCACCTCTCCAAGAAATTCTGTGTAATCCAAGCATTTAACCCTCTCATCTTCAATAATGGGGAGTTTTCTAGCCAAATGCTTTTTTTAAAAAAAAGAAAAATTCTGCCCTTTCCCCCTTGTTAAATGATGACACCTTCTCTGTTGCTCACCCTGTGTGCGCCTGTGGGCTTCGGGAGTCTGTCTCTCATTTCTCTTCTGTCCCCCAGATGAAGAACTTTCACTGTTTATTACTGAGCAATAGGTTTTCCTTTTCATCAAAGATGCTGCCTTTTACTGCCAAGGAACCAAGAGTGTCGGTCACAGAGAGAACCGGGTCCTTGGGCTCCTGACATCTTTCTGGGAAGCTGGTTTCTTTCTTTGTCTCAGAGCTCAATTGATGAGAAAGATGAGTTGGGGGCGTGCGGGAGTACACCGTCTTCTGGGTGCTTTCTCTTGCCCCGGAAGGAAAGACTAGCTGCTCTGACTGCAGATAAAACCGTGAAAGTTCCTTATCTCAGACTTGCCCTGTGGTAACCAAGTGCTCTAAAAATGCCCCCTCCCCCGCCCTGTCCAGGGCGGTGCAGTCTGCCTGAGAGGCGGAGTGCCCGCCCCTGACCTGCCCGCCCTCCACTCTAACTGCCTTTTTCTTTCTCTGTCTTTTGTGTTGTAGATTG
>NW_011494947.1:3396833-3401480 GCF_000754665.1 Bison bison bison
AAGGTGGTTCCGGGAGCCAGAGCCTCGGGGAGCCTTCCCAGGAGAAACCCTTCGGTCTGCTTGTCTCCACAGGCCTGAGCGCCCGCGAACGCCCTGGGCCTGGGTTGCTGTGTGGCCCTGGGCCCCTCAGCCTGAAGTTGACATCCATCCCCACCTGCAGCTGCTCGCTTTCTTCTTTTCTTTCCTTTTTACAGCATGTTCCTCAGAGCCCGGCTCCGCCCCTGGCCCAGTCTGGCCGCCTCTTGGCAGGGGGAGGGCGTCCCTGCCCCGCGACCTCGGTCCACCTGGCGCAACCCGGCCCGTCCACGATTCACACTGTGCCTTTCCGTGAAAACTTTGCCACTGGTCTCCCGGCGAGACAACCGAATCTGGGCGAGGAGGGTCAGGCCTGCGCCTGGTGGACTGGGTGCCCAAAAGTCACTGATGTGTCCCTTACGTTAGAAAATACTCATCTTTTCCCAAGTCCATTGGGTATTCGGTGGTCCTTTCCTGACTATGGACCCTCACCAGGTACTAAACAATCGGCCCTTGAAATGTTTCACGGCCTGAGTGTCCATGGTGGACACACACACGTTTTTGTTTGAGGTCTTGTCTTCAGTGGCCTAGAAAAGTCCACACCAGAAGTCAAATTCCAGCTCTTAGGCCAGTCCCGCTGTCTTGCCTGTGTCCCCTCCCTTTTCATGGGGTCAAGGAAGATCCCAGCCCACCTTCTCCCCGTTGGCCACCCATTGATAAGGACCACGGGTCGTGAATGAGCGTCTTGCCTCTGCATTAGCTCATTGGCCAAAGGAAGACTCTCCCCTTTCTGTGAATTCCAAAGTCCGCGCCTTAGGACTCCAGTGCTGTCATCACCAAAGCCCCTGTGCTTCTCGTGGTCCGCCAAGTGATCCTGTGGCTGCAGCTTCCACATTTCAGCGTGTGCTCTCCAGGCCACGCAGAGTTAATCGTGTTTTGAGCTGAATCTCCTTCCTCTCATGGATCTTTGAGGAAGACATGAGGTCCCGTACCCAGTGGGCCGCTCACGCCTTAGAGCAGCGTAGCTTCTCTACTTACCTGGTGCAGAAACAGTCAAGAGAAATCTTGGACTGTGGGTTTCTGTGAACAAAGATCCCGTCAGAAGCCCCAGGGTGCCATCAGGCATCTTTCCTGTTGTTCGGCTTTTGGTGACTAGATGGTCACCTTGAGCCTCCTTGCTGCTTTGCCACACTTGCGAATCTAAGACAAGGAAATCTGGCAGGAGCTGAAGGGACCGGTACAGACAGGACGGGTCCCGAGGGTTAGGCCTTGGTTCAGGGGTAGGAAAATGGTTCCTCTCAGCAAACCAGGGTTGACCACACACCAGCCTCAAAGCTGCTCAGTCAACCTTTGGTGACAGGAAACCACGAGGGAACAAACGCCAAGTGTGAGCAGGGGAAGAGGAAGTGGCTTCAGGTTGGAGCAGGCATTGGGCCCCTCTCACTCCTTCCGCCCCAGAGTGAGCCTCTGCAGCTCTGAGCGTCTGGGACCCCTCTGTTAACCCAGGGGGCAGCCCCATTGTCCCAAGCTCCTCAGTCTCACAAGAAGACTGTCTTGGCAGATGACGGCGAAGCCAGGATGCCAAAGGACAGGAAGAGTCTGGGCTCCACCCGCGTCCCTGCAAACCAGCAGGCGCGTGGTTGCTCCGTGCAGCCCCAGCAACCCCACATAGGGTTTGTCCATCAGGCGTCTCCAGGAATTCTGAATTTCACCAAGTCAAGCTGCCCGCTCTCCACAAGGATGCTAATTTTTTTTTTTTTTTAAGAAAAAAAAAATTGGATTCTAGAGCCTCGGGAATGCATGTGCATTGCATCTTTCATATTAGGGGTCAGGGTAGATGAACTCCTTCCGAATTAGGGGGAAAGGTATAAGCTGCAGGATTTGTTCTTTTAAACGTCTGTTTAACCTGACATGGACTATGCTTGTGTCCTCTTGTGTCCCCTCTGCCTTTCTTTTTCTCTGTACCACCTGCGTCCAAAAAAGAACGAAGAAGTGCTTTTCAATGTTCACCTCGGTGTTTGCTTCTCTGCCAGTCTGTGTGGCTACGGGGAAAGGGGAGTGCTGTACCAGCTGGGGCTTAGTCAAGAAAATAAGTTATTATAGGCTAGTTGAGACTTATCATTTACTCTGGGAATCCTACTGTGAAGTCGTCTATATATTATTATGAGCAGTTCACATAGAGTAGAAACGTGGACTCTGCCATGTGCTTTCTCAGCCTTCCCTCATATCCACTGACCATCATTTCTCCACCGACGCTAGAATATTGTTATGCCGTAAGAATGACTCATTGTTAAAGAACGTACTCTGAAAATAACTTAAAAACAGAAAGTGAGGAACTTGTCGTTTACCCAATTTTTCCTTTGCAGAATAGGAAAGAATAAAAAGGCATGGTAAGCTGGGATGGGATTTTCCTTTGGGCTTTTATCATGAACACCCTGAAGCTTTGGGGTTCGAGGAGTCTGTCTCTCCAGCGGTTAGTGCAGAGGCCTCAGTCCCTTTTGGTAACATCTGTAATTGCTGGGGAAAAGTTTACTGAACATGAAAAGGTTATGTGGATGCTAAGTATTTTTCCAGAGAAGTCAAATTTCATACTTCCTAATGGCTCTGCCTCCTGTGCTTATATCATCAAAAGAAAAAAAAACTTTAAAAAGTGATCCAGAATTCTATTTTAACCTGGTGTCCAGCACCTTTAAACTTCTGGGTTTATCAGTGTGTGTTGCACTAATTCTAAACTTCGGAGGCGTTTCAGTGTTGTAACGGCCCACTGCCATTGTAAAGGTTCTGGAATTGCCCATTTGTCTCTAGAGATGGAATTAAACCAAATAAAGTGCTTCCATTGGAAGGCTCATATCGACCTTGTAACTATATGTTAATCCTCTAAATGTTAAATAAAAGTGTAACTTCTGGCACAGTATCGCGGGACTGCTTTGTTGCACAAAGAGGTGACCCCAGTCTTGGAAGCAATCAGAGTCCCCTGGGCTGGAGGCTGAGCTCTGATCAGGTCATTGATTTACGGTGTAAACTGGACATAAGTCCCGGCGCCATCTGCTTGGAGAAGGGCCTCAGACCCAGCCAGCTCAAAATTCCACCCTGGCCCTCTGGGGAAAAGCTGTCAGAGACCTTGGTGATGCAGAATTCAGGTTGACTCAGTGCAGAGTTCTGGGGAAGCTCCTTCAGTCCGGGCATTTTTCATGCATGCAAATTTGGCTAGCAGCTACGCTGGGATTTCGAGGACCCAACTGTCTGTGGGGGGATGGAGGGAGCCGTGAAATTGCAGCAGGTTTGCATTTCATTCGTGGTCTGGTGTCACGAGTGCTCAAGCCCACCCTCTTCTTGGCAGCTTGGCTGGAATAATCACTGGCTTGTGTGAAGCTCAGGACAGCCTGCCGCGTTTAAGGGTAAGGGCCTTGTGCCTGCACCGGCCAGCCCTTTCCATATCCAGCACTGACAGTCTCACCCCGGGTTTTGCTGGGGGGAGACTGGTTCATGCCCAGACCTCTTTGTTTTTTAAGGCTCTTTAGAGCCAGGGTAGGAAAACAGTTGGTGAGGGAGTGAAATATTAAGTGAGCAGGGCGCCCTAGCTAATGCCAAGTGCCACTCACTTGCTGAGGGGGTGGGAGGGGAGGCCACCAATGAGATGCCAAGCCTCACTGTGGCCTCAGCTCCTACGGACATCGCCAAGTTCTCAGCAAAGCCTGATGTCTTCTCTGCTGGGGAGGATGGTGTCAGAGAGCCAAGGCAGGGTTCTCGGGCAAGAGACGGGTGGTCAAGGGAACAAGGCGGCCTTTGACTGTCCTGCCGAGGCCCTCTGGTCCAGGTTGTCAGCAAAGGGCTATTATGGGAAGACTGTTGCCAGCACTTTCTTTCTGGGCTTTTCTCATATTTGGGGAATAGTCTCTTAACAGTCTGTAGGAGGCAGAATGTCTCCACCTGTCTCTTAGAACCGCCCTCTCCACCCTACCCCCACCCTTCACACACACCGCCCCCCTCGCCGGCTGGACCGGGGAGCACCGAGGGGCTGGGAGCTGGGTCAGCCTGGGGCGCGTGTTGCCACCTCTCTGGCCTCCGGTTCCGGGGTAGCGGGGTGAGGACAGGAGGCCGGCAAGAAAGCACTCGGTCGACGCCACAGCTACAGCTTAGATGTCAGTTCTGAGGTTCTTAGATATCAGTTCTGAGCGGGAGCTCACTCCCGTCTCCGTGATGGTGTTATTCTGATTCCTGGGCAGAATTCAGGGCTGGGAGCTCTGTGACCTCACTCTGCGCGCAGGTCTGAAACACTGAACCGCCCGCCGTCCAGCTCGGCCCGTCTTTATATACAGCTACTTGCTTCAAGCATCTGGGGATGTGACACTTGAACCTTCTGCGACCCACCTCCCACCCCTGCGGGATCGAAAACCAGGGGCGGTGACGCAGTAGGAGCGGCGGACCGTTGGTTTCCTGGTGCGCTCCCGAAGGCAGCCTCGGTAGCGCAGAAAGCCCTGACTCAGACTAGTCGGTCAGGGTCCTCGGGTGGGTCCGGGAATCGCAGCATCCGCCCCGGCCAGGCCCCGCCCCTCTCCGTCTCTCCCCGCCCCCTGCGGCCGGCCCCGCCCCCGCTCGCCGTTGCGCAGAGGCGCCCGCGCGACCCCTAGT
>NW_011494947.1:3401580-3404499 GCF_000754665.1 Bison bison bison
AAAAAAAAAAAAAAAGGATGGTGCAGGTGTGAGTGAGGGAAGGAGCAGGAGGCCTGGATGGTGACCAATAGCAGGCCCAGCCGCCACGTGGGGATTAACGTCTCCATGGGTCCTGGGCAGTGAGGAAGTCCAGACCCTGGCGCTGCCCACCTGGCCTATAGAAGGCCTCTCCTTCTTCTCCCTGGCTTCTGCTGGCCTTTTCTGAGAAGGGGAGGCATAAGCCTTGTTGCAGCACCCTTTGAGACCCAGGATTAAAGTGCAAAGGCTGCAGAATGGCACTCAGCAGCCTCTTTGTGTCAGGAGTCATTTCTTCACAGCTGCACGTGTTCGGACCTAACACTATCTCTGTCCAGATGGTAGAACGAGTGGTGTTTACTTAAATGACCTCCCATGAGCTGGAGATGGGAGCAGAAACAGAACCACCCCCAAGTGGCTTTGTCCTCAGAGCCTGGGGGCCAAAAGCTGCGGGAGGACACAGGGATTTCCTCATTTTCCTCTGTTGGGCCCCGGGAGCAAAGGGGGTGGGGAGGATCCCCTGGGTGCTACGGCATTCTGCCCCAGGAGCCTCATGACCCGCATGCGTGTGCATCCTCCCACCATGCCAGGCCAAGAGCCCTGCCTGCAGTGCCGACTCTCCTGTCAGCCCTCATCTGGGCTGCATGCTGGTGCCTGGTCCAAAGACGGCCTGGAGGCTGCATCGGAACACATACATCCTGGGGGCAGCCTTCCTGGACACGCTTTGTCTAAAATGGGAATGGCTCTCTTTAAGAGCTTTTCCCATAGGCATTAATTTCTTCTGCATCCTGTGCCTTTGCTATGACCAACAAGCCTCTCAGCTGTGGACAGATAAAGGTGTCATAGGGAAGACAACCAGAGGGAGGTATGGTTCCGAAACACCACTTCCTTCCCCGAGGCTCTCAGGGACTCAAAATGTGGTTGGGCAAGACTCGCAGGATAATCTACTGTTCGCATGGAATTCCAACTAGAATAAAGGTAAGGAAACTACACTTTGGGGATAGCCGCACCTTACCAATGGAGAAAGCAATGGCACCCCACTCCAGTACTCTTGCCTGGAAAATCCCATGGACAGAGGAGCCTGGTAGGCTGCAGTCCATGGGGTCGCTAAGAGCAATTTCACTGTCACTTTTCACTTTCATGCATTGGAGAAGGAAATGGCAACCCACTCCAGTGTTCTTGCCTGGAGAATCCCAGGGACGGGGGAGCCTGCTGGGCTGCCGTCTATGGGGTCGCAGAGTCGGACACGACTGAAGTGACTTAGCAGCAGCAGCACCTTACCAATGTATTTTCTGATGCAGCTTTGTGAACAGAAGCACAGACAGGTGGAAAGGCCTGCAGACACAGGTAGCAGTTGGTCTACAGACTCCCCCGTCTGCCAGGTGGCTTTTGACTCTAAAAGGTGCTGCTGGAGCAAGGCCTGGGCCAGCCTGGAGGGAGGAGCCAGACCACAGGATGCCATGTGGGAGACAGAAGATGGAGGCGACTTCCTCTGCCGCCCAGCGCTGCCCATCTCCACTCGTCTGTAAACCAAGTTCACCAACCACACACTCCTGCTCTGCTTTCACATTCTATCTCAGTGTGGCCCAGCCTGTTATTTCAAGGGAAAACAGAGGAAATATCTGAAGGCCAAGTGGTACCTATATCCTCCTGTGCGTGTGGTAAGTCGCTTCAGTCGTATCCAACTCTTTGTGACCCTATAGATCATCACCCACCAGGCTCCTCTGTCTATGGGATTCTCCAGGCAAGAATACTGCAGTGGGTTTCCATGCCCTCCTCCAGGGGATCTTCTGGACCCAGGGATCAAACCCACATCTTTAACATCTTCTGCACTGGCAGGCAGGTTCTTTACCTCTAGTGCCACCTGGGAAGCCCCACCCTCCTGTGGTAGCTGCAACAAATGAATATTCATCTCCAAGCCTCCAGATGACTCCACCCTCCAGACAAAACTTTCCCATTCCCATCTTCCATGTTAAACAGGAAAAGCCAGTCACCCTATCTTTACCATGAGATTCCCCCATTCAAATGGGGGAGCAAAGCTAAAATGAGGCTCAGACACATACATACACACACACACACACACACACACACACAGCACGCACGTGGTGAAAGTATAAAGAAAAGTGAGGCCGACTATAAAGAAAGCTGAGTGTCGGAGAACGGATGCTTTTGAGCTGTGGTGTTGGAGAAGACTCTTGAGAGTCCCCTGGTCTGCAAGGAGATCCAACCAGTCCATCCTAAAGGAAATCAGTCCTGAATATTCATTGGAAGGACTGATGCTGAAGCTGAAGCGCCAATACTTTGACCACCTGATGCAAAGAACTGACTCATTTGAAAAGACCCTGATGCTGGGAAAGACTGAAGGCAGGAGGAGAAGGGGACAACAGAGAATGAGATAGTTGGAGGGCATCACCGACTCAGTGGACACGAGTTTGAGTAAACTCTGGGAGTTGGTGATGGACCGGGAGGCCTCGAGTGCTGCAGTCCATGGGGTCCAAAAGAGTCAGACACGACTGAGCGACTGAACTGAACTGGGGGCCAAAGGAAATGCAGGGAACAAGCTTCGGCTGAGGCTGGCGGGGGCGATCCGGAGGCTCTGGAGGGGCTTCAGTGGGACTGTAAGAGTCTTTCCTGGGGGTGGGTATCTGTTGCCCCTTTTATCACTCTCTTGATGTTTCTGCAGATCTGCGTCTGATGGGATTTCGCAAGTAAATGTTTCAAGTCATACATAAAATCTCAAGCTCTTCTCTCCCCTCCAAACCCCCAAAGCATAAACAAAACCAACTCAAACCGCAGAGGCTGTAAAACACTAGCGTCACTTAAGTGTCAGGGAGCCCTGGGTGCCAGACACGGGCAACCACAATGCCATGACAGAGGTGCCAAGGTCAGCCGCTGGGGAGGAGA
>NW_011494947.1:3404609-3410369 GCF_000754665.1 Bison bison bison
AAGAACCCCTGCTTCTCAACTGCTCCAAGGGGTCCGTGCTGCAGAGAAGAGAGATCTGTGGGCGATGGGGGCCTCAAGCCCCGACCACAACCGGCCCCCCTTCTCTGGGGCTGGGGTGGGTCCCAGGAAAGGAAGGACAGAGGCCAACACGGGCTGAAAGTGATGCGGTCTCCTCTTCCGCTCCTGCAGCCTCTTGGGGAGCTGTGCAGAGCCCCCTGCCATGTCTGGTCACTTGTCACGTTTATCACGGTGGTTCCACGGCCCTCCCCCACGGCAGCCAGGTTCCCTTGCCTCCTCCCCACCCAGGAACAGAATTAAATGCGGCGGATGCAGAGACGCGGGCAAGGACTGTGGGGCATGGCATGTGTTTACTGGGATGCTCTGAGCTCACGCTAGACGCAGACGTGGGGCGAGTACAACCTGCACAGCGGAGTCCATGTCACAAAATGGGGCAGCGGGCGGCCGCCAGGATCTGCAGGGCGGGGTGACTGCTGGCGGCGGCGCCGACTTCCCAAGGGCTGCAGCAAATGTCCAGAGATTCCAGCAGCAGCCTGTTCTTTGATCTCGGCTGCCTCAGTGGGGAAGGAACCAGATCCGGGTGCAACGAGATCACAGAAGTGAGTGACACACTGTGAGAGCTTCGGGGGCCCTGCCAGGGCCACCGGCCGCCACGTTCCATGGGCATCTCTTCTACGGAGACTGAGGGCACAGCAGTTGGGGGGCTTTGGTCCCAGGACCCCTTCCCTGCCCCTCATTCACTCTGGCCCCAAGGAGGTGGGCCTCTCCACCTGGCTCTTTTGTCCAGGGGCTTCTGTGTCACCTTGCTGTGCTCAGGGGTCCCAGCACCCCGGCGGTGGCCTCACTCAGCATCTACAAGACACCCTTCTGGGACCCACCCATGTGAGCTGGTCCAGGCACTCCCCTCCCCGGGCCAGGGGCTCTGCGTGGCTCAGTGCTGGGGAGAAATGTCAGCGCCCCCCCTACGGAAGCTGCATTAACAGCAGACACAGGAATATGAGGGATTCCTGCTGCACCACCTGGGTCCCTGGCAGGGGCAAGTGACCAGTGATGCCCGGGGCAGGGCAAGGCAGAGTGAGAGGGGACCAGCTGCCTCTGGAAACCGTCCCCCCGAACAGAACACCAAGCACGCCCCTGGGTCCCAACTGCCAATGCGTCCAGAGTTGTTAAGTCTGCAGGAGAAACGCTGCGAGCAGGATTCTGGAGACTTCCGTGATGACCGACCAGGTGCGGGGCGAAGCGGGGCCTCAGCAGGAACTGGCACAGGGACCCGCGGGGGCGGCATCCTCAGGGCCGGTGTGCGGCACCCTGCTCGGGGCTCTGACCCGCAGCTGGACCAGGCACCGGTGGGCAACGCCTGGGAAGCAGCAGCCCCCCTGCGACCCCCCATCCCAAGGCCGCAGCCCCCAACTTGAGGGTTCCAGGAACCACGGCTGGGCCCGAGCCAGCAAGAGGGCAGGTTCGGTGACAGCGACGACACAACGGCAGGGACCCGAGTTAACGTCGCGGAGCCGTGGTCATTTAAACAAGCCTGAAGGGGATGTATTTCCGAGCTGCGGTGTTACTCACTGTGAACCAAAATAACTCTTCTGCCTCTTTACACATCTGGGTTTCCAGAGCGGCCAGCCTCTCTTCTGGGGACAGACCCCCTCCACGGGGCGGAGGGCAAAGGCGGGGGCCTGTGGGGACAGCTGGGTCATCCCTCGAGAAGGTCCTTCTTCTGAGCAGCCTCAGGGAGGGGGTGCAGGGGTGGGGGGGTTGTGTGCGCAGGGCACACCCCAATGCTTGAGGGACACGGGAGGGTCTCTGCCAGGGAGGAGGGGACTTACAGACTGGCCCACCGAGTCACAAGGCCCGGGTCTCGGCTTCGATCTTCTGTTCACCGTGCAAGCTCTCCGGGTCCGGGAGCTGAGCCACGCTCTGGCGGATGGCAATCTCGGGGCCGCCGCCATAGAGGTTGTTCAGGTACACCCAGGTCTCCTCGGAGATCTGCCCATAGTCAGCTCCTGCAGGGTCCGAGGGGCTGCCGCTCAGGCTGGGCTTGCCCTTGCTGGAGCCACCACCTTGGCAGTATGGGGGCTCTGAGAGGGGGGCTCTGGGAGCGCCAGGCCCCAAGGAGGTGGCGGGGGGGCAGGGAGGACAATCATGGGCTTCTGTGCCAAGCTGTAAATGGGAATCTTGGGGTTCTCCAGGGGCAAGCCCATCCCCTGAGGACCCCCAGAGGGCACATCTGTGGCTGCAGCCCCTCATTTCCTGGGGTGGGGGTCATGCAAAAAGGACAGGCAGGTAAGGTGGCAGAGTGGGGAGAGGGCGTGGGTAGGGAACAGAGGGGCTGGGGCACCCACGCAGAGGCTAAGCACCTCGATCGCTCTGCTCAAGGCCCAGGCCTGGACTTGGATGGATGTCGCAGCCTGACTCAGGGGGCAAGGGGGCTCCTGGGAGGACCTGGAAGCCAGGAGGTGGCAAGAGGGGGCTCCCAGGAGCCAGGAGGGGAGCCTGGCCGGCTGGGAGGGGGCAGGGCAGGGCTGAGCCTCACCCGGCTTCAGCTGGATGTGGCCGCTTCCTTTGACCTGTGCGATCCTGCTGTTGTCAATGGGCCCCGGGGGCTCTGGGACAGACAGCTTGGGCTCAGGCCCTCTGGGCCTCTGCAGCGGTGGGCAGAAACCCAGTCCCCAGCCACTGGCAGCCTCCAGCCCTCAGCAGATGAGAGCTGCTCTCCAGGTGTGAGATCATACCTGTGACCCTGGAGAGGTGGTGCTGGGCCCCAGGAGTCAGGGTCAAGGTCTTACGGGGTGAGGCACCCAGGGCTCCAAAGGCTCATCTACATAAGTCTAAAGGCTGGAGGCATTCATGGTGTCCCTGAACCCGGCAGAGGGGCATCCTGAGGACACCAGCCCCAGTTTCAGACCCTAGCTTGGGGCAGAGGCGGTCGTGGGGAGGTGGACATCCAGTGTCAGCTGGACCCTGCCCTCATCTGAGAGTCTGGCCCGAGATGGGGCTGTGACTCTGGAGCCGGGTTCCTGATCAATTGAGGCCGCTACAGGCGGGGACCGGGGGTGTGTGGATGGCAGTGAGACCCGCCTCCTTTCCCCACGTCCTGTCCAGCGCTTGTGCTCGAAAGGGTGAAATGAACATTCAGAGGCTCCGGGCTCTGCTGGCCCCGCTGGGCTCTAAACCCTGGTCTGGGAGCCGAGTGTGGGACTCAAGGGGTAGGGAGAGAGCCACGTGCAGGTGAGCGAGCCCAGGGTCTCAATGAACGGCCCTGCTGTCTCCACCTCTGTGAGTGGAGAATAACAGCATCCAAGTCCTAAGAGTCTGAAGGCATCGAACAACTAACATCTATCTAGGGCCACGGAGTCCCCAGAGGAAAGGGCCTGGCAGGAGGAAGGGCAGTCACCCTGGTCACCACAGGGCAGAGGGGCAGGAACGGAACGGGCAGCACGAGATAGCTCCTGTCCTGCTGCAACCAGAAGGCCCGACCGGGGCGGGGAGAACACCCGTGCTCTGTGCAGAGGGTGAGCGCTGGAAAGGGTGGCACCAAAAACCTGCTGGGCGGGCTCAGATCCGGGCACCCCAGCCCACACCTCCTGGGACACTCCCGGGAGGTGGGCAAGCCCCAAGTCCCTGCCAGCACGGGGTGCGGCGGGCATGGGCCAGGTCCCCCTGACTCACCGTTGTCCTTGCCCTTGACGAAGGCCTCCCACTCTCGGAACCACTGCATGCTGATACAGTAGATGACGCTGGGCGACTCCTCGGCCTGGAACGCCTTGTTCAGCTGGGCGGGGTGGAGCCGAGGGGAGGGTCAGTGAGAACATCCAGCCCCTCTCGGGCCCCACACTGGACTCTCATGAAACACCGGACACCCAGAGAAAGTTTAGAACTGCCAGACGAGTTCAAAGAAAAGAACCCTCTCCTCCATGCTCCCATCACTCCGAGGACTGTTGCTAACACTTGGGTGAATCTCTTGTTAATGACTTTGTAAAAACCCAGTTGAGATCGCACGGCAGATGCTGTTCCCCCTGCACTGAACTGAACCTGGTCCCCTGCTCACTCCTTAACTAGCCTGACATATTATTTTTTAACAGCGACGAAGCCAGGTGTCTAACGTCCAACCCTGGACTGCTGAATGATGGAGGCACCCTGGGTCCCACCCCTGTGAGCAGCACCTGGGGTCTCGGTTCTCACATACCCCGGTGGCCCCCGCAGGAGTCTTTTTCTCCCAAACCGGATCATACTGGGTCCCATCTTGCAACTTGGTGTTTTCATTCAATGCACCCTTCCGTTGTCAGTTCACAGAGCCCAGTGGTTCCCCGGGGGAACACCTCCCCAGGTCTGGAGGTAATTTTTGCTGTCACTGGCATCAAGTGGGCAGAGGTCGGAATGTTGCTAAACATCCTACAACCAGCCCAATAAAGGACTATCCAGCCCCAAAGGGCAGCACCCATCCCTTTAACAGCTGCGTGGAGTCCCCTGAGCGGAGGCACCTGAATTTACTAAACCTGACCCTTCCCTCCGGTGACCCCCTTCACCATCTGGCCTGGCCTCTGGCCCTCTGGTCTCCTACAGAACTAGGCTCCCACCTGAGCCTGCCTGCCCTGAGCTCCCCGCCCCTCGCACCTTGATGAAGGTGTCGATCTCCACCCGCCTGCGCTTGGCCAGAGCCTCGATCTCCACCTGGCAGATGGAGCACACGTACAGATGGTTCACAGCGGGGCCGCCCCCAAACCTGCACCCGGGTGGGCGGGAGAGAGAGACACACACACACACGAGTCCTGAGGGGAGGGCTCCGCCGGGGGAGGCAGCAGAACCTGCCAGAAAGTGAGGTCTCCTAGTGCCGCCCTGGCCCAGCCCTCGGGCTCCCTGGGCTCCCTGCGCACGGCCTGTTGGCTCAGCTCACCTTCCCCACTTGACTGGCGGGGCTGCCCGCGCACCTGAGGGCCCGGAGCATCCAGGAGAGCGCCTGCCCCAGGGCAGGGGCGTCACAAATGTGTGCTTCATGGTCACGAGGACCGTTCAACACTCTGGCTTCCCGTCCTGGCCACTGGGCAGCGGCCGAGGTGGCCGAAGCTCACCTGACCTGACTCTGAGGACAACGCCGAAGGAAGGCTGCAGGTCCTTCTGCAGGCAGGTTGGGGGCGCAGGGGTGGTCTACACTGGGCCTGGGGATGCTCTCACGGGGTTCTAACCCATCCATCAGGGCACAGGCCACGCCTGACCTGCCAGTGGGTGGGGCCGAGCCAGTCCAAGGAGTTGGGGCAGCAGGGATTCCCCAGCCTCTTCCTCCCCATACTATGATATCACCCCGATGACATGGCACAGCCCGCCTGCTGGGTGCAGAGTGACCTGAGTCTGGGCAGGGGCTCACCCCTCCATGAGAGATCCACAGGCTCTTGAGGGACTTGAACCTGGAGGGCCCCAGGCAACAGGCACTCATGGCCCCAAGCGAGGCATGGGGTGGGGAGAGACATCTACCAGCCGGCAGCCCCACAATGGACTGCGAGGGGACCGCATGCTCTCTCTGGCCAGGTTTCTGTCCCCTGTGACTGCGAGGGTCTGGCTGGATGCCCCAGGCAGACACGGCTGCAAGGGGGAGCCCCTCCCAAACTGCTTCTGTGCTGCTCTGCTACCGGGGTGAGGGCACGTGGGGTCAAGGAGGCACCCCTCCCAGGCCCTCCTTGACAGAAGAGGATGCTGCGGGCGCCGTACCTGCTGTGGAGGTGCTCCCACACGTTCTGGGGCAGG
>NW_011494947.1:3410469-3411651 GCF_000754665.1 Bison bison bison
TCCCCCGCCCCGCCCCCCGCACAGGAAGGTGGCCTCACCTCCGTGGGAGCAGAGGAACGTGTGGTTGGTGATGGGCCCTGGCTCCGCGAAGGTGTTAAACTTGTTGAGCCATTCCCGGGACACGTAGAACCGCAGCAGGCTGGGCTCCCGCATGGCGGCCAGGGACACCACCTGCTGCCGCTCCCGCACAGCTTCCTCGCTGCTCTTCCTGGGGCAGGGCGGCACGGGGGCGGGTCAGGGGTGGGAGCCACGCCCCGTGCAGGAAGCCCCACGTCTCAGGCCCCTCAGCACCCCTCCACATCTCAGCACCCTCCTCATCTCAGCACCCTCATTTCAGCACCCCTCATCTCAGCACCCTCTCATTTTAGCACCCCTCCATATCTCAGCATCCTCCCATCTCAGCACCCTTCATCTCAGCACCCTCCTCATCTCAGCACCCCTCCCTACCTCAGCACCCCTCATCTCAGCACCCTCCTCATCTCAGCACCCCTCCCTATCTCAGCACCCTGCACGTCTCAGCACCCCTCAGTATCTCAGGACCCTTCTGCATCTCAGCACCCTCCTCATCTCAGCACCCCTCATCTCAGCACCTTCCTCATCTCAGTGCCCTCATCTCAGCACCCCTCATCTCAGCACCCTCGCATTTTAGCACCCCTCCATATCTCAGCATCCTCCCATCTCAGCATCCTCCACATCTCATAGGCCCCACCACCCCTGCCAGAATTCCAGCGTCATCACCTCCCACCAGGACCACTGCAGAAAACCCAACTCAACTACGTGGGTTTCCTGCTTTCCCAACAGCAGTCAGAGCAGCAGGCTCTTTCTAAAACCCCCAATCATCACTCTTCCCTGGCCTAAAGCCCTCTCAGGCGCCCCTCTGCACCCGGGTGAAGTCCCGTGGAGGTGGCGCGGAACGCTAGGCTCGCGGGTTGCTGGGCAGGGCCCCGGCGCGCTGGCAGAACCGCACCTGTAGAAGAGCACGTAGGCCTCCGCGTTCTGCACCACCGTCTCGTGGACCTCGGTGACGTACTGGTCGTCGAACTCATACCACTGCCCGTTGATCACGTTCTGGCAGTAGGCAATGTAGTGGCCACCTGCGGCGGGAGATGCAGGCGGTGACGGAGCCCCCGGGGGACTGGGCGGGGTCGGGGCAGGGGCGGGCGCAGACTCACTGCCTGCCGT
>NW_011494947.1:3411855-3417525 GCF_000754665.1 Bison bison bison
ACCGAGAGGAGGTCATAGGTGGTGATCTGGGACGTGCACTCCTTGGCGAGGAAGGGGCGCAGGTCAAGGCCCTCGAGGGGGAAGGATACGTGGCTGCTGATCTTGAAAGAGTACATGACCTCGTGCCTAAAGCGCTTCAGGTGAATGCACAGGATCTGGGGGAGGTGGGTAGAGGTGCCGATCACTCGTGGTCTGGCCAGAGCCCCGTGACCCCCAGCACCTGATGGAGGCCTCAAGTCAGGGCTCCGGGAACTGCCCCCCCAGCCCACTGTGTGACCCACTCAGGCCCTGCAGCCCAGGTGACTACAAGAAAGTGCTTACAGCCTCGCAGAGGCCCGGAGCCAATGGTCCGGCCCTTGACTCCGTGTGAACACCTCAAAGAACCACGCCTGGGGGTATGCTGCCCACCCTAGCTGGGCACCCCCTGGGTGTCTGAGCAGCCTCCCTTTGTTCAATACACATTTTCAAGGATGGAAAATCCTTATTGACTACTTGTAATTTGGTTGTATTTTAGATTAACAGCCTTTATTAGAGCCATTAAAAAAAGAACCATGGATGGGAGTGGGCCCAGGCCAGCTTCCAGTCCCTAGAGAAGGTAGGTGTGACTGAGCTGCACCACCAGGACTGGCCGCTGGGATGGGCTGTTCTCGAACACTCGGCTGGTCTGGACAAGAAGCTGTCACTGGCCCATCACACTGACCCCCCAAAGAACTCTAACCACCAGCTCTGTGGGTGCCAACTTGTAGAAGGCTTCTCCACAAAGGCTCCCCCCAGACCGGCTGAGCCAAGCTCGGCACCTGTGCCTTAGGCCACGCACACCTCTCGTCGCAGCCACAAGCCTCGGCCAGGCCTGTTTCTGCCTCAGGGTTTCCCCCACCGGTTCCTCCCCTCGTCTCGCTCCACCAGGCCAACACCTGCCTACGACCGCAGGCCCGGCTCAGACGCCACTTCCTCAGAAAGGCCTTGCCAGCAGCCCTGCCTCGGGCTCACCCCAGAGGGTGAGCTCGGTGGCCCCACACCTGCTCCTGCCCTCACAAGGCGTGCTGAGGGATGAAAGAACTGGGCTCTGCGTTACACACTGAACAACGAGCCTCCCTGGCATTGGCCAGACCCTCCCGGGGTGGGGGGTACGGGGGGGGTCTCTCAAGACTCAGCAGCAGAATCTCCACGGGTCTCCTGAGTCTGGGAGGGGGTCAGCCACTGCCCTGCACAGCACTGTGCACGCGGTGGACAAGGACCAGCAGGCAGAGGGGCGGGGAGCTGCCCACTCACCTCCGGCAACCGCAAGACCTTACAGTACTTCACCCCGTTGCGCAGCCTGGGAGGAGAGAGCAGGAGACATGAGCATCTGGAGAGGGGCCGGGGTAGGCGAGTGCCCCTCCCACCCCAGGCACTCTGTGAGGCTGAGTTCCCTGGGGAAGGCCAGGGGGAAGATAGAGACAGGAAGTCGAGGAGAAGCCTCCAGAATGCACACACTTACTTTTTACACCGTTCACAGCTGTACATGTTGTCACCTGGGCAGTAAAATAAAGAGACCAAGGTTAGAAAGGATGCGACATGGTGGAGAAGGACACATGATGACTCAGAAGTAGAACCAGACCATGCTGCCTACACGAGATCTCTGTTTTATCTTCAAGGACACACAGAGGTTGAAAGTGAAGGGATGGAAAAAAATATTCTGTGCAGTGGTAACCAAGAGAGAGCAGGAGTGGCTGTACTTATCTCAGATAAAATACTTTCAGCCAAAATCAGTTACAAGAGACAAAGAGGGTCACTATAAGTGATAAAGGGGTGTGTTCATCAGGAAGATGTAACAACTGCGGGCAACACGGGAGCACCTGAATACTGAAGGCACGACTGAAGGGAGAGATACACAGCAATTCAGTAACAGCTGGAAACTTTGACAGACCATCCAGACAGAAAATTAATAAAGGAACAGCAGACCTGAATAACACTAAAGACCAAATGGACCTAACAGACACACACAGAACATTCCATCCACCAGCACCAGAACACCCGTCCTTCAGACGTGCACGCAGACACTCTCCAGAAGAGATCATATGTTGGCTCACAAAGTAAAAACCCCAACGTATTTAAGAAGGCCAAAATCACGTCTAATATCTTTTCCCACCACAACGGTATGAAGCTAGAAACCGGTAACAGGAGGAAACCTAAAAAACTCACAAACACGTGGAAATTAAACAACACATTCCTGAACTGATGGGTCAAAGAGGAAATCAAAAGGAAATCAGAAAGTATTCTGGGACAGAAATGAAGATACAGCACGCTAGCACTTATGGGAGGCAACAAAAACAACTCTGAGAGGCAACTTTAGAGCAACAAATACCTACAGTAAGCAAAAAAGAACGTTCCCAAACAATCTGTTTTACACCTTAAGGAATCAGAAAAAGAACAAACTAAACCCAAAGTTAGCAGGAGAAAGGGGATCATAAAGATTAAAGCAGAAATAAATGAAACAAACTAGAAAGACAATAGGGAAAAAAGCCAATGAAACTTTTTTTTTTCCAAAAAGAAAAAATTAACAAATCTTTAGCCAGTTTAAGCAACAAAAAAGAGACAGGACTCAAACAAAATTATAAATGAAAGAAGAGACATACAACCAACACTGTAGAAATATAAAGGATCATGAGAGACTTTATATCGATGAACTATACACCAACAAATTGGATAACCTAGAAGACATGGATGAATTCCTAGAAATATAAAACCTACCCAGACTGAATTATGAGGAAATGGAAAATCTGAAAGGAAATGCCGCACAGCTTCCCACATGACCTGTCCGATGTACCTCTTCCATCTGGCTCTTCCTAAGTCATATCCTTTTATGTTAATAATAAACCAGTCATCTAGGAATAAAATGCTTCTCTGGGTTCTGCAAGCTGCTCTAGCTGCTCTAATTGAAGCCCAGGAGGGGGCTGCTGGGACTCCCCTCTGCAGACACTTGGTCAGAATCCCAGTGACAACTTGCACTTGTGTCTGGCGTCTGAAGTTGGGGAGGGGGAGGTCTTGTAGGACTGAGTCTCTAACCTTGGGCTCTGGGGCTGTCTCTAAGTAGAAAGTGTCAAAATCAAGTTAAATGGTAGGATACAACTCAGGAATACTGAGTTGTTCCCACACAATGACACGGATAAATGGAAAGATATCCTATGGTCATGGAGCAGAATGATAAATATTATTAAAATGTCCATACTACCCAAACCCATCTACAGATTCAATGCAATCCAATGACGTTGTTATAGATATAGAAAAAAATCCTAAAATTCACATAAAACTATAAAAGATCCCAAATAAACAAAAGAATCTTGAGAAAGAACAAAGCTGGAGGCATCACATTTCCTGATTTCAAACTCTACTGCAAAAAGTCCAGTTATCAGAACAGTATGGTACTGGCCTAAAAACAGACACAGAGAATCATGAACAGAATTGAGAGGCCAGAGGTAAACCCGTGCATATATGGTCAACTAACATTTGACAAGGGCACCAAAAATACTCAACGGGGAAAAGATAATCTTTTCAATAAACAGTGTGGGAAAACTGGATATTCACATGCAAAAGAATGAAACTGTACCCCATCTTACACCACTCACAAAAATAAACTTGAAATTAGTTAAAGACCTAAATGTAAGATCGGACACTGTAACACTTCTGGAAGAAAACATAAGAGAAAAGACTTCGTGGACATTGGTCTTGGCAGTGATTTTTTTGGCTATGACATCAAAAACACAAACAAAAAAAGCAAAAATAAACAAGTGGGCCTACATCAAACTAAAAAGCTTCTGCATAGCAAAAAAAAAACCAAAAAACAAAAAACAAGCAACAAAATGAGGAGGTGACCTACAGGATGGGAGAAAATATTTTAGAAATCATATAATATTAGGGGTTAACATCCAAAATATGTAAAGAATTCATGCAGGTCAATAGCAAAACACAAAGAGTACCACTTAGAAATGGGCAGAGGACCTAAATAGGCATTTTTCCAAAGAAGATATCAGATGGTCAGCAGGTACATAAAAGATGCTCAACATGACTAATCATCATGGGATGCTAATGAAACCCACAATGTGACGTCACCCCACACCTGTTAGAATAATTATCAAAAAGAAAGCTTTTCAATTTTTGAAACTTATTTATTTTTGGCTACATCAAACGGTTTATGGGATCTGAATTTCCCAACCAGGGACTGAACTCGGGTCCTCAGCAGTGAAAGCCTGGAGTCCCAACCACTGGACCACCAGGGAAATCCCAGAAAGAGGTTTTTAAAAAAGACAAGAGAATACAATTTTTGGCAAGGATGTAGAGAAAAGAGAACCCTTGTGCCCTATTAGTGGGAATGTAAATCAGCACAGTTATTATGGAAGATGGCATAGTAGTTCCTCAAGAAAATAAAACTATTAATAGGACAATCATTCAGTTCAGTTCAGTCACTCAGTCTTGTCCAGCTCTTTGCAACACCATGGACTGTGGAATGCCAGGCTTCCCTGACCATCACCAACTTCTGGAGTTATGCAAACTCATGTCCATCGAGTCGGTGATGCCATCCAACCATTTCATCCTGTCGTCCCCTTCTCCTCCCGCCTTCAATCTTTCCCAGCATCAGGGTCTTTCCAATGAGTCAGGTGGCCAAAGTATTGGAGTTTCAGCTTCAGCATCAGTCATTCCAATGAATATTCAGGACTGATTTCCTTCAGGATGGGCTGGTTGGATCTCCTTGCTGTCCAAGGGACTCTCAAGAGTCTTCTCCAACACCACAGTTCAAAAGCATCAATTCTTCGGTGCTCAGCTTTCTTCACAGTCCAACTCTCACATCCATACATGACCACTGGAAAAACCATAGCCTTGACTAGACGGACCTTTGTTGGCAAAGTAATATGTCTGCTTTTGAATATGCTATCTAGGTTGGTCATAACTTTCCTTCCAAGGAGTAAGCATCTTTTAATTTCATGGCTGCAATCACCATCTGCAGTGATTTTGGAGCCCCCCAAAAATAAAATCTGACACCGTTTCCTCTGTTTCCCCATCTATTTCCCATGAAGTGATGGGACCAGATGTCCCATCACTTAGTTTTCTGAATGTTGAGCTTTAAGTC
This sequence comes from Bison bison bison, assembly GCF_000754665.1. NCBI lineage: Eukaryota > Metazoa > Chordata > Mammalia > Artiodactyla > Bovidae > Bison > Bison bison. The sequence continues at coordinate 3,416,963 of NW_011494947.1, forward strand.
AACTTTTCCACTCTCCTCTTTTACTTCCTTCAAGAAGCTCTTTAGTTCTTCTTCCCTTTCTGCCATAAGGGTGGTGTCATCTGCATATCTGAGGTTATTGATATTTCTCCCAGCAATCTTGATTCCAGCTTGTGCTTCTTCCAGTCCAGCGTTTCTCATGATGTACTCTGTGTATAAGTTAAATAAGCAGGGTGACAATATACAGCCTTGACGTACTCCTTTTCCTATTTGGAACCAGTCTGTTGCTACAGGTCCAGTTCTAACTGTTGCTTCCTGACCTGCATACAAATTTCTCAAGAGGCAGGTCAGGTGGTCTGGTATTCCCATCTCTTTCAGAATTTTCCAGTTTATTGTGATCCACACAGTCAAAGGCTTTGGCATAGTCAATAAAGCAGAAATAGATGCTTTTCTGGAACTCTTGCTTTTTTGATGATCCAGGGGATGTTGGCAATTTGATCTCTGGTTCCTCTGCCTTTTCTAAAACCAGCTTGAACATCTGGAAGTTCACAGTTCACGTATTGCTGAAGCCTGGCTTGGAGAATTTTGAGCATTACTTTACTAGC
>NW_011494947.1:3418182-3419054 GCF_000754665.1 Bison bison bison
CGGTAGTCTGAGCATTCTTTGGCATTGCCTTTCTTTGGAATTGGAATGAAAACTGACCTTTTCCAGTCCTGTGGCCACTGCTGAGTTTTCCAAATTTGCTGGCATATTGAGTGCAGCACTTTCACAGCATCATCTTTCAGGATTTGAAATAGCTCCACTGGAATTCCATCACCTCCACTAGCTTTGTTCGTAGTGATGCTTTCTAAGGCCCACTTGACTTCATATTCCAGGATGTCTGGCTCTAGATGAGTGATCACATCATCGTGATCATCTGGGTCGTGAAGATCTTTTTTTGTACAGTTCTTCTGTGTATTCTTGCCACCTCTTAATATCTTCTGCTTCTGTTAGGTCCATACCATTTCCGTCCTCTATCAAGCCCATCTTAGCATGAAATGTTCCCTTGGTATCTCTAATTTTCTTGAAGAGATCTCTAGTCTTTCCCATTCTGTTGTTTTCCTCTATTTCTTTGCACTGATTGCTGAGGAAGGCTTTCTTATCTCTCCTTGCTATTCTTTGGAACTCTGCATTCAGATGCTTCTATCTTTCCTTCAAGAGGCTCTTTAGTTCCTCTTCACTTTCCGCCATAAGGGTGGTGTCATCCGCATATCTGAGGTTATTGATATTTCTCCCAGCAATGTGGATTCCAGCTTGTGCTTCTTCCAGCCCAGCGTTTCTCATGATGTACTCTGTGTATAAGTTAAATAAGCAGGGTGACAATATACAGCCTTGACGTACCCCTTTTCCTATTTGGAACCAGTCTGTTGTTCCATGTCCAGTTCTAACTGTTGCTTCCTGACCTGCATATAGATTTCTCAAGAGGCAGGTCAGGTGGTCTGGTATTCCCATCTCTTGAAGAATTTTCCAGTTTATTG
>NW_011494947.1:3419154-3421973 GCF_000754665.1 Bison bison bison
TTTTGGCATAATCAATGAAACAGAAGTAGATGTTTTTCTGGAACTCACTTGCTTTTTTGATGATCCAACGGATGTTGGCAATTTGATCTCTGGTTCCTCTGCCTTTTCTAAATCCAGCTTGAACATGTGGAAGTTCACGGTTCACGTACTGTTGAAGCCTGGCTTGGAGAATTTCAAGCAAGCCAGAATTTTGAGAATGATCAAATAACCCAGAAATCCCACTAATGGGCATATAACCAAAGGGAATGCAATCACTGTCTCAAAGAGTTATCTGTGAATCCCTGTTCATTACAGCGTTATTCACAAGAGCCAAAAGGTGGAAGCAAGCCAAGGGTCCACTGACAAGATGATGAATAAACAAAACACGGTCTATCCAAAATGATGGAATATTATTCGGCCTTAAAACAGGAAGGAGATTCTATACCTGCCATAATATGGATGAACCCTGGGGAAGTTATGCTAAGAGACACAGGCCAGTTGCTAAACGACAAACACTATGATTCAACTTGGATGGGGCAAGTAGAATAGTCACGTTCAGAAAAACAGAAAGTAGGATGGTGGTTGCCCAGGGCGGGTGGAAGGGGAGACCGGGCACGGCTATCTAAGGGACAGAGAGTTTCAGCTCCGCAAGAGGAGAACGTTCTGAAGACTGGGTGCGCAACAGTATGTATATAGTTAACACTACGCTGAACTGACCACTTAAAAGTACTCACAACGCTACATTTTATGTTATGTATGTCTTAAGTGAAAGTCACTTGTGTCCGACTCTTTGCAACCCCATGGACTGTATAGTCCATGAAATTCTGGCCAGAATCCTGGAGTGGGTAGCCTTTCCCTTCTCCAGAAGGGAATACATATCTTACCACACTTAAAAATTAAAAGGGGTTTTCCCAAAGGTTAACGCAATGCCAATCACTGAACAGAAAAGCAGGAAGAGGACAGGAACGGGAAGTTTCAAAATGGGAAATACAGTCAGTATTTTTTAAATGTCTGAGCTTATCAATAATCAAGGAAACGCAAAATTAAAGAATGCTATCCAATTTGCCCACCAAATAAGTAAAGAAAGGAAAACAGGGGAACCCCTAAGAGCTTCAGGCTGGTGGGGCTGCCAGAGTGTGCAGTCCCAGACCCAGTCCGCAGGCAGGGGTGAGACGCTGAGAGTGCGTCCCGGAACCTTGAACCGTATGCTGACCCAGCCCCCCAGCCCCATTCCCGCCCGATCCACTCACCCTTCAGCTCATCAGCAGCAAAGAAGGCAGCCAGGCAGTCTTCCAGGGTGACGACTGGCCCCCAAAACCAGCTAGGGGTACAGGACACCACGAACCTACAGAGACAGAAAGCGAGTGTGGGGGGGTGCTGCCAGGGTCTTGGCAAGAGTAAGACGTGGGGGGCCTGGGGGGCTGAGGTCTGTTTGGATCCAGAGAGGCAGCCTGGCCTGGCACATGGTATGAGCTGAGGTCTGGAGCCAGAAACCTGGGACCACCAGCCAGTGTCCTTGCGAGGGTGACGTCACCTCCCCCTGAGTCTTGCCTTCCCTGTCTGTGAAGAGGCCCTGGCCATGCTGGCCTGTCTTCAGGGCAGAGCACAGGTTCCTGACATCAGGAGGGTAAAGCAGGCTTCGTGGAACACACAGGGGCTCCAGAAAGCCCACCGGCTCTCCCTGCAGGGCCAGGCCCTCACTCAGCCACTGCCCTCCTTTCTAGCTGCCACCTGGTCACTCTCCCCATCATACTGCCTTCCAATCTATGGCCCTGCTCACACCAGGCCACCTCAATATGGCCACAGAACATGCTAACTCACGAGCATCCTTCAGCCTCAAGCCCCTTCCGAACTACACCCTCATCCCTGTGAAAGCTGGTATTTTGCTGTTAAAGGTCTGTTGGCCCATCAGGCTGCCAGCTCCAGGAAGACCAGGTCAAGGGTGGTTATCTTCCAGCAGGCAGGGAGGTGGACCCACCGTCGGATATACTCCACAATAAAGGCAAGCCAGCCCTGGGCCACATAGCTGTCCCCGCAGGCGCCCGGCTTGGCCGGCACGTTCTGGTAGATGGCCGAGTGGAGTTTGGCCAGGTCCTCCTTGCCAGGAATGGGCAGTGACAGGTCCTGGAATGTCTCCACAGTGGTGGACACCTGGGATGGGGGGAAGGTTGAAGGTCAGCCTGGCTTTCCATCTGCCAGGGTTCTGCCCTGCCCAGATGAGCCCAGGTCTGCACCCCAAACCCCAGCTGCCAGATGACAGGTGTGTGGCAGAGAGCCAGCTCCCCAGTCCTGGGACACGGGGAGCCCCAGGACCAGGGCCTGCCTCTAGAGAAATGCAGGGGTCGGGGGGTACCGGGCGGAGAGCCAGTGCCCCAGCCCCAAGCTGAGTGGGAAGCCCTGTGCATCGCTCCCCTCCCCGCGCGGCACCCACCCGGTCACAGGTGAGACACTGCACGAGGCTGAGGACGGAGCCGTCGAAGATGTCCGAGATGACGCTGCGGTAGCTCTGCTCCTTCCGCCGCCGGCTGCCGGGGACCTGGGCTGGGGGCACCACATCCTGGGGCTAGACCTGGGACTAGGCCCCGCCCCGCCCCGCCCGCCTGCCCGGCGCCAGGGGCAAGCGCTGGGTGGTCACGCCTGTACGAGTCACGTGACCAGCTCCCACTCCACCTCCTGGGTCTGTGGGAGCCCCCCCAGCAACAACTCGTGTCCCAGCCATGTTAGGACGGCTCAGAGACACCGCGTGACCGGCGCCTGGCACAGCCCCTGGTAGCAAGTGCTCGCGAACCAAACATCACCACCAGGGGCGCAACCTCCGCCACCCACCCCACTCCCGCCCC
>NW_011494947.1:3422336-3429332 GCF_000754665.1 Bison bison bison
GGAGCGAGGGGGACAGTGCTGGGCGGCTGAGCCAGCCCCTAGCCTGGTCAAGAAGACCTCCAGCACCTCCGAAGGGCACCAAGGCCTGAACCCACCACGTCTCCTCTGTCCTGAGCCCAGCCCACTCCCCAGCCCCTACACAGGACCTGTGTCCACACACTTCCCATTCCCGCTGGGGGCTTGAACTCGGGGAAGGCTCCTATCTCACTCCTTCACCAAGTGACATGCTATTCACCTGACTGCTCACCTACAGGTCAGGTCTAGTGGGAGAGCAGCCCCCTAGTGTTAGTCACTGAGTCGTGTCCGACTCTTTGCGACCCCCATGGACTGTAGCCCACCAGGCTCCTCTGTCCATGGGACTCTCCAGGCAAGGACACTAGAGTGGGTTTCCATTCCCTTCTCAAGGGGCCCTTCCAGATCCATGGATCAAACCCAGGTCTCCTGCACTGCAGGCAGATTCTTTCCTGTCTAACCCCCCCAGGGTAGGGCTGCGGCCCAATAGGGCCGCGGTGCTCCCGCAGCTGGCTGGTACCTGGCGTCCGGCAGGGACTGGTGGACCGCGGGGAGGGGGGCTGCGTCTCCGGGGGCTGCTGCTCCAGGGCGGCCATGGCGGTGTCCACGTCGGCGTCCTCGTCCACCTGCTCCGAGTTGGTGCGCTGCTGGCCCCACGAGAACTTGCGGTCCTTCATGCGCTCCTTCTCGGAGATGGCGCGGCCCGCCTCGTCCGCCATCAGCAGCTCCGCCTCGGCCTGGGAGCCTCCCCCGCTGCGCCCCTGCCCGTCGCCCTCGCCGCGGTCGCTGCTGGAGTCGCAGGACAGGAACTCGTCCTCTGAGGGGCTCCGGTCACCCTCCCGCTTCTCATCCGTGTCGCTCGAGTCCGAGTCCCGCGCCTCGGTCAGCGCCGCCGCTGTGGCCACCACGGGCTCCTTGAGTTCCTCGTGCAGCTGGTCCATCAGGCAGCGCAAGAATTCCTGGGTGTCCTGGAATTCCAGGGCGGCCTCAGCATGGGCAGCCCTCCCCAGAAGGGCCCACCTGACCCTCTTCTACTGCCGCTGCTGCTAAGTTGCTTCAGTCGTATCCGACTCTGTGCGACCCCGTAGATGGCAGCCCACCAGGCTCCTCCATCCCTGGAATTCTCCAGGCAAGAGTACTGGAGTAGGTTTCCATTTCCTTCACCAATGCATGCATGCGTGCTAAGTCGCTTCAGTCGTGTCCAACTCTGGGCGACCCTATGGACAGCAGCCCACCAGGCTCCTCTATCCATGGCATCCTCTACGCAAGAATACTGGAGAGGGCTGCCATTTCCTTCTCCACCCCTTCTACTGAGGAGGACGCAAAGGCTGGGTGGCCAGCCGACCCCTCCCAGGTCTCGTGCTCTGAAGTGGCAGAGTGGACAGGGTGACCCAGGTCTGCCCGTCTCCAGGCTCCTGCTTTCCAGCCCTGCTTCTGACTGAGCATGGGAGACAGCGGATGTAAGCGTTCAGCCATGAAAGTCTCCTTGTTCCCAAAAGGAGGGGAAGTGAGAGTAAGCACGGAGCTGAGTAGTACACAGGTGACGCTGTGGGGGTGTATGCATGTGAGCACCCGGCTGAGTTTTGTGGGTAGCACCGCCAGCCGGCAGGCCAGGCCACCAACAATCTTAACCCATCTCTGGCGCTCTCTGCTCCTCTGGCCCTTTGCCAGCCCTGGTGCCCACGCCTTCCAATGACTTGTGGGAGGAGGGACAGGCGTCCCACAGGCCTGGGCACGACTCAGTGGCCAGGACAGGAAGTGGGCAGAACACAGCTGCCACTGCAGGCTGGCTGGGCCTCTGATCCTGGCAGTGCTGCCGTGACCCTGACTACTCTGTGATGAGGTCGCAAGCCCAGGGGGAGCCAGGGCAGCAAGGCCTCTGGCACAGCTTTGCCCACTGGCTCAGGCAGGCACGGTGCACACAGGAGGTGCTTCAGAAGGTCAGAAGATGATGGTGCAGGCCGCAGGCAGCTGGGGGCCCCTGGTGCCTGTGTGGGACCACTGGGTTCAAAGTCCAGTCCTGTCCCTCACAGTCCCCGACCTGGATGTCAGAAGCAGCCCCTAGGGCCCAAGTCCCACCCACACAAGGTGGCGACTATGCAGTGGCCAGAGCCAGCTGCACACCCAAAGCCTCAGGTCGCCGACATGGAGAGAGGGGCCTTGATTTCTCAGTTCTAGCTGAGGGAGGGGGCCAGCTCTGGGTGGATTTCATCAGCAGAATGCCAAACAGGTTCAGCCCCGGCTGCAAGCCCAGCAGTGAAACCCCCATCTGGGGTAGGACCTGAACGGTCAGCTTGGGGCAGTGGGCAGCATGTGGCTGCATTCTGCTTCACCGTGGGTCCGTGATTTTATGCTGTAGAAAGATACCACTGATTCCAGAGGGGTTCTCTAGATTTACAAAAACTTACCATCAAAATGTCTAGTTTACTAAGAGTGAAATTCTGCCCGTGGTTCGGGGAAGGAGAAAGCATAGGCCTATGTGAGTGGTCAGAGATGCATGCGCCTAGAATCAAGGCTGCCTGAGGTCAACTCTCCCCTCTGCCTTGTACCAGCTGTGTAACTGATACGTGGTCACTGGGCAAGGACTTGCCTGCTGAACCTCAGTCTCCCAACCTGTCAAGTGGGGAGAACACCAGCAGGTTCTGGGAGGCTCTGAGGTCCTTACACCCATGAAGGGCTCGGGCAGCAAGTCTGGTCTAGGAGTCCCGTCTGGCAAAGCAGACCTCTGGTTTTTTCCACACTGGTCTTGGTTTATAGCCCTGGGTGTCCCCCGTGGCAGCTCAGATGGCCTACCTGCTGGGCATAGCCTCGGAACATTGGGTTGACCAACTTGATCCCATGGGACAGGCTGGTGGGAACCACGTAGCTGGGGCTGTAGGAAGACCAAATCCGTTAGTACAGGCGGTGGTCTGCTCTGAGCTACTCAAGCCTGCGAGGGCAGCTGGGCAACCATGATGGCCAGATCAGGCTCTGTGTGGCGTTTACCGCGATGTCGGGCGGTGCTGGCCCGGCCAGGGACCCAGCAGGTCTGCACATCTCTAAGGTCAGGAAAGGAAAACATCAAGTCATGGCTCAGCCAGGCCTAGTCAGCTCTTGACTAGGATGGCATCACGTCCTGCCAGCCCGTCACATGCCTCCTTTAAAATGGTTCTCATTCTGAAATATTTACTGTTGCTTTCTAATTTCAAAAGTCATACATGTTCATTATTCAACAGTAGAAAATTTCGGAAAAAAAAATACAAAATTTCAGGAAAGCACAGCAAAGAATCATCAACACTAGCAGCATCCTGCAGAGATAATGACCATGAAGATTTCCAGACGTTTCCTGGACAATGCAGACACAAAATTACACGCAGGTAAACACTTGAACGTGGCTTAAAGTTGGAGCTGTATTGCATCATGCTGTTTAATAATCTGCTTTTAATTTAATATATTTCGATGCACTCACTTTATTCCCAATGTTAACGTTTTCCTGGATCTACCCCAAGCATCTGGTCTTTAAATTCCTTTTACACTGAGCTAAAGCCCCTGGTCAGTGTCAGCCACCACTTCTGAAACCTTGTTCGATGTGCACAGATGTGGCTGAGACCTAGGAGTGGTCACCGTGTGTCTCCAGACCGCAGCACACACGCTCTGAAGCGCTGCCAGCTGCAGTCAACGCCAGGTTCAAGTTCTTGCTGCGCCTTTCACAAGATGTGTTATCTTGGGCTAGACGCTTGAATCTCCCTGAACCTCAGTTTCCCCAGTTTGCGAGCCAGAGTTGGCTGTGACCTGTACCTGGAAGGGCCCCCGTAAGCATGACACAGGGGAAAGTGTGGCCCGTGGTGGCGAGAGGTTGAGGGCACCGGAAGTGCTCCATCAAGGGGCCCGACAGAAAGCCTGTCCCCATGCCCCTGCCAGAGGTCGGGGACTCAGTCACTCACCGTTTCCTGTGCCAGACCTCAGAGACCAGCTTCTGATAACTTTTGCACAGGGCTGGCTTCTTGTCTGTGCGGACCAGGCCTCCACACTCCAAGAAGAACTGGGTGAGCGGGGGGCTGGGGGAGGGGGCAGGAAGCCAGGTCAGCAAAGAAGAGAAGGGTACACGGCATCATTTACAAGAGCTGGCTGGAGGAGAAAACCTGTCCTGTGTGGGGATATACCAGGGCCCCCCAGAGCCATAAATACCTGTAGGTGACTTGACAGACCCCACCTGTTATGGGGCTGAATTGTATCCCCCTGCAAATTCATACACTGAAGTCCTAACCCCCCCACCGTAGAATGTGAATGCACTGGAGATAAGGTCTTTCTTTAAAGACTGTTGTGTAAAAATTAGAGGAAGCATCACCCCTCCTTTCATCGGCCCCTGCTTAGAAACCTTCCTGAGCCTGAAGGCCTCTCCCTCGCTTCTTTTTTCTTTGTTTTTGTTACCTCGTTACATAAGAAATAGTCATTTATTGTAGAAAAATTAGGAAATACAGATAAGCAAACAATAGTAACTGACCTTAATCCTACCATGAGTGGGGATAGCTACTCTGAAGATATCCTCCTAGAATTTTCTATGCATGCAGAGCCCCCATCCTTGCCCTCCTTCTCTCTCTCTCTCACACACACACACACACACAGAACCCTTAGTAGGTGTGAGACCCTGAGTGCCAGGCAGAGGAGATGGCCCAGCCTCAGGGAGTAGAGGGTGTCTTAGGTGGAAAAAAATATTTTCACCCCCAAAATGGGACTGCACCATATAAAGGATCACAACCTTTTCCTACTTATCATATTCTGAACTCCTCCCCGTTTCAGTAAATATTGTCCTGCACCATTTTTCCCTGAACTCACCGTAAAGCTGGTCTGTACTAAATTTGTGATTTTTATGGGCCTTTAACATGTTTCCAATAAATGGCAGGGTGAGGAACAGCACAGACAGCTTTTTCAACCTCTCTGGGTACTGGTACCTCCTTTAGGAGAAATTCCCATTGGAGGGATTGCTGGGTCAAAGGGCAGGTGTGGTTTGGGGCGTTTTGATGTGTACCCACATCCAGGCTTCTATGAGCAACACACACGCCCCAACTTGGGGGCGGCAGCTGCTATTCTCAGGGCCCCCCAAATCCCAGATGAGGCGAAACCTACCAGTTGGACAGAGCCTGCAAGGCCGCATTCATGTAGCAGGAGTTGCCGAGGTTCTTCATGCCCGTGAGGCCTGGGGACCAGCACACACAGAGGGAGGGGACCATGAGCACTCGGAGAGGAGCCGTGGCTCCCGAGCCCCCGAGGACCTGCCCGGGAAACCTGCCGAGTCAGCAAGGGCAGCGACCCGGGTTGAAAGAAGCCGGCCTGCCCAGAGGCACAGGGCTGAGGCGTGGCTGAGGGCTGCCGGGCCCCAGGGCTGCACTCCAGGGAAGCCCTCATGTCACAGAGACCGCCCTACGCCGCCCCACCTGTCCAGGCGGCACAGCTCGCGGGGCTGTTACCTCGTGGCTTCAGGTCGTCGTCCTCCGACTCGGACTCTCCTTCGTCCGCCACAGCGATGGGGACGGCTTTCAGAGGGTGAGAGGGCGGCGGAGAGTCCTGTGTCCAAGAACCAGGGTGAGAAGTCAGGAAGACTAGTAGGTGAGGGGGGAGAGGGGCTGGGCACGGGCCCTGCGCTGGGGTGTCGGGGGAGAAGCCCAGACCCCTAGCCACTCAGTCAGCCCACCTGAGCAGGGGACATGGTGGTTAAGAGAGGGCATGAGTTTGAGCAACTCCGGGAGATGGTCATGGACCGACCGGGAGGCCTGGCGTGCTGCAGTCGCCAAGAGTCAGACACGACTGAGCGACTGAACTGAACTGGTGGCTTTGCCCTAAGAACTCTCTGGCTTGTGCTTTATTTATAGTAATGAGTAATAATATTTTATTTATAACAAATTTGAGAAAAAAATAGAAACAAAGAAAAAACAACAGGCAGCCCAACTTTTCTGAGACAAACACTGTTGATCATTATATCTCTGTTGCATTTAAACTGTTAATACACACACACACATCCAAAACAGGACTTGTATATACTTTTTTATAGACTTTTTTGTAAAAAAAAAACAAAAACAAAAACAACTCATATATATTGATCATTTAAGTCTACAAACATAGTCCATACACATTTATTGAGCACCTATTATGTGACCATCATTGTCAACACGGGAGGAAAGACAGCACTGTACCCAGACACGTCAGGCCTCTCCGGAGGCTCAGATGCTGATTTAATGAGCCCTCCCTGAGGGTCAGCTCCACGCTGGGCTCTCCCACCCGCCTCCTCGAAGGGCCTGAATGGCTCCTGGCCTGGTGCACTGCCTGGGGGGAGGGTGTCTGGGTGTTTCCCGTGCCGGCCTTGGCCCAGGGCACCCCCAAGGCCTACCCGCCCCCAGTCACCTCTGCATCCTGAGCCCTCACACCGCCCTGGACAGGGCTGGGGCTCAGCGGGCATTAGCTGACTTGAGCTCTTCAGAGCCACCTGGAAACTCGGAGTGGGAACAGACACCATCGGGGACCCGCTGCCCTGCCCTCGCCCTTGTTTCGCCGCCGGCTGGCCCCTGCGCCCCCTCACCTGCTCTGAGAACTTGGGCGCGGGGCCAGGCGGGTGGGCCGCCAGGCGCGGCTCCAGGAACACTTCCTTCTCACAGGCGTAGCACCACACCCGGAACGTGGTCAGGTTCACCGTCAGGTTGTGGTTTTTCGCCTAGAGGGCAGGGTGCAGAGGAAGGAGAACACACTGGCCTACCGGGTGCCGCGGGCCTGCCTCAGCTACACGGGCTCGGGAAAATCTCAGATTTTCAGGAATCTCAGATTCTGCTCCCCCCACCTCAGCCAGGCTTGCCAAGGGCTGCGGCTGCCTTCTCTCTTCCTTCTTTGCCGTGACTGTTCCCATTTTACACACACAACCGCCGAGGCCCAGAGAGGTGGGTGGAGCCAGGGGGCAGCTGGAGCTGGGGTCTGATCTCAGGGCCCACGCTCACCTGTGCGTGGGCCCTGAGATCA
>NW_011494947.1:3429703-3466154 GCF_000754665.1 Bison bison bison
TTCCACCAAAACCCCACTTCCTGATGGGCCAGTTGGCAGGGCCACACTTTTGGTGGGGGCGGGGGGAGCCTGGGCCTCATGGCCGTTTTCTGACGGGGACGCTGAACGGGCAGAGGCAGCCGGGGGCCCTGTGCTGACCCCGTGCCCCATGGTGACCTGCCTTTGGCCTTGCACTCTCCTCCCCCAAATCCGCCCAGCTCCCACGGCCCAGCTTGTGGTCTCCACCCAGCCCTGGCTGTCAGACGGCTTCACTGCAGGAGAGCGCTGGTGCACCCTGAGCAGTGGTCAGCCATGCACCAGCTGGTGAGGGGCAGCGTCACTTTCTGCGTCGGGTTCCGTCTCGGTCTCTAGGGGGGCGTCTGTGGGCTCCCAGGAGGCAGGGCCATGACCCCCACTTCCTGCCGTCCCCGGGGCCCCAGACCATGTCCTGCAGCGACAGGCCCCAAAGGACGAGGCCAGAGCCCTACGGAGGCTCCTGTGCCTTCTGCTAAGAGACTTGAACTGTGATCTTTGTGCCCATTTGCTGCCTTTTTTTGTCTCTCCTTGTATTTGTTTTCAAAGAAATTTTTAGGAAGATTATATAGTGTGATATATACTTGTGGCAAAGTTGGAAAACACTACAAAGTTATAAAGAAAAATGAATTATCTGTAATTCTGCTCCCCCAGAGAAAATTGTCACTTGTTCACACATTTACTGTTACTCTTTTGCGTGAGCATAATAATCACAACCAGATTTTACTGGACACTGTCTAAGGGCCACGAACCATGTTAAGGCCATCACAGGCACCATCTCGCCAAATTCTACCCTAAGGGGGGTGGTCCACAAGGCGGGGGCAGCATCAGTATTGTGGCCTCTGCTTTATAGATGGCAAAACGAAGACCCAAACTGGCCCAGGGGTGTGTGTGTGTATGTGTGTGTGGCTGGGTGGGTGAATGCTCAGTCACTCAGTCACGTCTGACTCTTTGCAACCCCATGGACTGTAGCCGACCAGGCTCCTCTGTCCATGGGATTCTCCAGGTAAGAATACTGGAGTGGGTAGCCATTTCCTCCTCCAGGGGATCTTCCCGACCCAGGGATCAAACTCTTGTCTCCAGCGTCTCCTGCACTGCAGGTGGATTCTGTACCACTGAGTCACCTGGGAAGCCCCAGCCCAGGAACTGACTGCCACTAACAAGTGCCAGGGTTCACAGCCAAGATGCTACATCGTCTCATATGCACGTGCTGAACAGAAATTTCCCCTTCATGTCGATGGGCTCATTCAGTCCAGAGCTTTTCCCTCTTCATCTTTAATGGTTGGAAGGGCAGGCAGCCCAGGGGCTCACACACTCTGGGGCCCTCTTGGCTTGGGCACCACACCCGAGACATCCATGCCCTGTGTCCCTGCCCAAGGTTTCAGGCCACGCCCACAGAGGACAGGTATTCCCAGCCCAGAGTCTGGACCCAGCTCCAGGGCCCCAACAGCTGCAGGAAACTTACCTGGAGACAGGCCCACAGGTTGGGTCCAGAAACCCCGCATGACTGACAGGTGCTCTGTGTGAGGCGGGGAAAGAGACCAAGAGGAGGGTGTGAGTGGCCACAGGACATGAGCCATCAGACTCAGCCCAGAGGCTTTGCCTCACAGAGATTCCAGCCCACGGGGCCACTTTAAGCTTTACTGTTCGAATTTTGTTTTTTCATGTGCCTGAAAAAACATTTTCAATACAATCACTTAAAGCTTATCAGGGAATGTTTAACAGGAGGATTCCTACGTGCTGTTTCTCATAAATCCTCTGTTGCTTATCAGCTTCTGCCAGAAGCGAGTAGAACTGCACGCAGCTCTCAGGACTGAGGTCATACAATGAGACAGGCTTGAATCTCCTTCAGTAAACATTCTCCTTAAGACAAAACTGCCCAGTCTCGATCCTCTTTCTTGGATATGGATTGTCTCCTGACCTTGTGACCATTATTATCCCTTGTTTCCTTGGTAACGGTTGTTGTACTTTTGGTTTTCTGATCTTTATCATTGTTGAAAGAAATTTCTTGTACCATAGCCTATATATACTCACAGAAAGACCATTAAAGCACTCTGCTCCATCAGAGCTTGGGTCCCCGTGTCTTTCTTTCTTTCTTTCTTTCTTTCTCTCTCTCTCTCTCTCTCCCCGGCTAATTTGCTGGAGCGCAGAAACCCGTCGCGCTTACTCTCCTGCCCGGGTTTCCAAGACTCCCTCGAGAAGGCGCCCTGTGCCTTCAGCCCCTTGAGAGGGTGCCCTGAGCCTTCATGAGCAATACAAGCCCTGTGTCAAGAGCTTTATTGGTTCTCTGCATAAACCAGGGAATATCAGCCTCTTTCTCTCTTGCACGTTCTTATCATCAACTCCGGACTGCCAGTTCCTTTATGACACTCATTTATTTAAGCCTTTCTGCCCGGCTACACTATGGGCTCCATGAAGGAGGGATGGTCTGTTTTGCCTACCCCTGCGACTTCACAGAGTATGGTACAAATCAGATCAGTATATTTGTTGACCACAGAAACACCCAGGTATCTGTTGATCAGGATGACAGAGACTGCTTCTGGTCCACTGATATCTCTCTTCCCTGCTTTAATAAAAGAATCTACATATTTTGGCTGAGCACATGGTCAGTGAGCTACAGACTATGTGTCCTAGCCCCCACTGTGATCATGGGACTTGGTTCTAGTCAATAGCGTAACAGTAAAAGTGACATGTGCCACTTCTGAGTTTTGCACAACCCTTGGTCTCTCTCCTGTTTCCATTGGCTGGAATGCAGATGTGATGGCAGGAACTCAAGTAACGACTTTGGACCTGGAGGTGAAAGGCATGTGTTGAGAATGACAGATCCACTCTATCAGAGCTACCTACATCTGGACTGCTCAATGAGAAAAGCAAACTCCTATCTCATTTAACTCACTATATTTCAAGGTCTTTTCATTATAATTTAAACTGTCCTAAGTAATTTTGTCTGTGCCTCTCTAGAACAGCAGTTTCCAGCTGAGCTTCCACAATACCCAGTGTGTCTCTGCCAGTTGTGAGATGAATTCTAAGCACTGGTCTCTGCAGCAGTTACAGAGCTGATCCCTGGTGAGGGATCATAATGAGCCAGATATCCAGCTAAGTTCTTTGGACCTTGCTCATGTAATCCTTATCACAGTCTCTGCAATAGGTCCCAAGACCCCCTTCTTACAGATGAGAAATGGAGGTTTGGAGAGGTCATGACCCTACTGTCAGAAGCACTATCAGCTGAGGAGTCAGGGTCATCAGACTTACGGGAAAGGTCTAGTCTCCTCCCAAGGGTGGCCACATCGACCCTTAGGCCTCCATGGGAACTTCTTTCCACTAAGCCCAGATTCTGGCTGTGTTTGTAAAAATCCTGAACATGGCTCTCTCAGCAAGGTTGAGAAGGCGCAGCTCATCCCATCAGTGGGGCTGAGGTTTGCAGTCTGTGTCTTAGGGTCTCTTGCCAAGGATGCTAAGGGGGCAGGAGACCAGTCTGCTCGATAGACTCAAAGTTGCTACTCCTGACCTTTCCAAATTTGTCATCTCTTTTGCGACTTTCTGATTTCACAGTTCACTCCCATCTTCCCAAATTTGTTTTTTCATTTCAGTCATATGAATGATAAAAGTATTATGTGCTTATTTCAACAACTTAAATGATGCATACGCTGTATATAATATGTAGCATATTACATACAACACATATACACTGTATATAATATGTAGTATATTATATATAATACATGCTAATGTGTGTCCTATATTACATATAATACACATATGCTGTATACAATGTGTAGTATATTATATATAAAACACATACGCTGTATATGTGTCATATATTGTGCATATGTATGCTGTACGTAATGTATCATATATCACATGTATGCTGTACATAATATGTAGTGTATTATATATGATACATACACGCTGTAATAACTTGAAGTATTTCCCTCCATACCTTGGGCTAGTAAAAATGAGATCACACTGTACACACTTCTCAGTAACAGGCTTCTGTCACCTACTTAGGGCCACCCTTCTGTGTCTGTACACAGAGATCCCCATCTCATTCTTTGCGATAAGTACACGGGGGCCCACACTGCGGGTACAGACGCCACAACTGTTTCACTCATTCCCTTCCTGGTAGATATGTGTTTGACCACCAGTGTTTTCCTTTTACAAAGAATGCTCAGTAAACACTGCTGTATTTGTATCTTGTAACTGGTACACACACTGCTCCTAGACACATTCCGAGCACGGGAACTGAACCCCTGCAGTCACGGTAACTCGACTGCAAACGTCGGGTCCACGTCCCTCCTCCCTATCCCTGAGTGACAGCAGTTTGTGCCGTGCGCATCTGAAACGGTGCCATGTTGGTTTCCTGGCCAAATCCTTGACCACCAGGGAAATCAAGCACCTTTTTTCAAGAGTTTCTCAGCCACTTGCATTGCCTCCATTGTGAGCTACCCGGCTCAATCCTTGCGCCTTCTGGGTATTTTAAAACCACGTTGGTTTCATTTTGTAGATTTCCAAAAGGCTGCCATGTCCCAGCCCGATCTTCCCAAGTTCTGCCTCCCTCTTCCCACCTTGTTCGTCTCCTCCCTGCTCTCAGATTTCCCAAGAAACTCTCAGTTTGTTTCACTTATTCCTTTGTGCAGACGCAGGAAGAGACCAGTGTTAGATGGGGCAAATGCACCACAGCCTTGCTCTGCTCTTCCTCCTGACCACGCTGAAACCATCCTCTACAGGGTTAGCAGAAACTGGTGATGAACAGAAATGGAACTTGTCTTACACAACAGCAACTAAGGGAACAGCTGGGTAAAAAACCCCTAGCCTATACATCACAAGACTCCTTAATCACCCCTACAGATAACAGCTCTGATGTATACGTTGCTATAGTAATAGGGGTCTAAGCTGTTTTTTCAGAAACTTGGAGTCTTGTCCAGTTCGAGCCGGCTAAGACTGTTTGGGACCACTGACCCTAAAACTGGGTGTGTGTAAGTGTCTGATAAATGACATTTTGATGTCAAAGGGCCCAAAACTTCAGCCTCAGATCATGCTAAGCACCTCCATGTTTGAACACGCATCCTAGGAAGAAGCACGTAACTCAGACACACTTGTGCAGAACACTGATGACCTCATCTCTCCCCATGCCTAAGACCATCCTGCTTCTTCATCCCATAAATATTCCAAGACCCTCGCCTTCTGGGAGGCTGATCTGAGGCTTGTTCTCCTGTTTCCTCACTTGTGAATCAACCCTTTCTTTGCTGCAAACTTCGGTGTCTCAGCGTTTGGCTTGCTATGAATCAGCAGATGAACCTGGTTCAGTAGCAGCAAACAAGACGACTTCAAAAGAAGCCACAGGAACTTTGAAGAATCACACCTGAGACTGAGCCAGCTCAGGCCAGAAGCCACCCAGCACCTGCTGGTGCAGGGAGGCTGAATAACCAGCATTAGGTGCCTGGAAAGAAGACACAGGAATCTGTCTAGTAGTCTGACCCAACCCCACCCCTGGGAATGGCCCCTCCACACGGCCCTGCCCCTGAACACGAGGACACTGTACAGACAGAATGCTGCAAAGCGCCCAGATGTCCACCCACAGAGGATCTGCTGCGGAGTCTACACAGTGAACTATGATGCAGCTTTAAGACAGACCACGAGACCCATGTGCTGAGACCACAGAGCTCCAAGATACTCTGCCAGGCGAACAGAGCACGTTACCAAAACAGCTACAGTACACTGCTTTCTATGTAATAGAGGGGAAATGAAAAATAAGTATTCCCATAAGCAAACTCTGAAAAGATACAAAAGAAACCAACGTTCGTGGCTGTCTGGAGGGTGGGATGGAGAGGGTGAGCACAGGACGGGTGGGAGGGGGACTCCCTGACATTTTTCTTCTTACATCATTTCAGTTTTGAACCATGTGAAAGCGTTACCTACTTAAATTGTTTTTAATCTAACAAACAGGCAAATAGCACATCCTCCCTACTCAGTGTGGCCCACCTTTGGGAGTCCCCTGGGGGTCCCACGGTCAGGACTCCAAGCTTCCACTGCAGGGGGCACGGGTTGGATCCCTGGTCAGGGAACGAAGACCCTGCAAGCCACAGTATAGACAAAAAAAAACAGAGGCCCACCTCTTCTCTTTGAACCTCCCTGAGCCCTCCTCAGGTCAAGTGTGCAAAAAGCCTGTGGACTCTCGGAGCCTGACTCTCCGCCTTGCACCTGCTCCAGCCACTAATGGGCATCAGCGCTCCCAAATGGATGGTCTACGTGGTAATTAATGGCTGTTAGGACGCAGCCCCGGAAGGCCTCCTGAACAGACGCCAGCTTTTCCATTTACATAAAAGGCCAAGCTGAGACTGCTGGGAGCCAGTGCTTCCGCGGCTTCAGAAATGTCTGTATCCCAGGAATGTGGTGGAGGCGGGGGGTGCCCTGGGTGTGGGCCTCAGTCCCGGGAAGTCTGACCCTTTACCTTGGATTTGAGCAGCAAGTCCTCTTTGGTCACCTCCCCTATCGAGTCAAGATGAGGACAAAGGTCCCTGGAGTCCCCCATGCTGGCCCGGGCTCACCTATAAGGAAACACAAGGGATCCTGGGTAAATGGCAGCCCCTGCCGGCTGGAGGCAGGAGAGGCTGAGGGGTTAAGTGCATACTTGGGTCTCGAGCCCCAGATCTGTCACGTACTTGCTGGTGACCCAGAGAAGCTACTTAACTGCTCTGAGCCTCACCCTCTTCGCCTGACGATTGGAGAAGGAGATAACACCTTCCGGAAGGGTTGCTCAGAAGATTCACTGAGGAAATATCAGCGAAATGCCTGGCCCAGGGACAGCAAGTGCAGGGAGATGATTAGAATTCAAGCGCTGGGTGTGATGATGAGAACTGTTGATAGGGAAGACACAAGGGTGCTTCCTGCATTTGGGGAGCTGCCTGTTAGGGAATCTAAAACTGCAGTCCTGTTGAGAGACACCAGCTCCCTGACCTGGAGACCACTCTACACTAGGGGGCAGCAGCGGGCAGGGTGGAGAGGCCAGGGCTGAAAACCAAGGAGAAAGGCAAAACCAGAAGGGGACTGCGCTCTTCTCTGAGCAAGCAAGCTCCCTCTTCTCAAGAGCTTCAGAGAGGCCAGGTGACCCAAAGGCCACTTATCTCACTTCCTGTGAGAAACCCCACTTACAGAAGAATCTTTAAACTCCAAGATACTAGAGGAGGAAGTCAGAGCAGCAGCTCCTCCAGATAATGTTATTTGAGAATGAGAAAGTCGCAGAGAAGGGCAGGCAAACCAAGCTAGGAAGGGGTCTGAAGATGTTCGCTGAAGCACCAACGGTGGTGTAACTGGGTGACAGATTTCATAAGAGCTGTGTGGTTGTTGCTTTTGTTTTTTTTTTTTTACAATTATAAAAACAAAACTCAGACGATACACTTTTTAAAGTACAAGGTATAGGAGCAAAATAGAGGGCTTCCCTGGAGGCTCAGACGGTAAAGCGTCTGCCTGCAATGCAGAAGACCTGAGTGCGATCCCTGGGTCGGGAAGATCCCCTGGAGAAGGAAATGGCAACCCACTCCAGTACTCTTGCCTGGAAAATCCCCTGGACAGAGGAGCCTGGGAGGCTACAGTCCACTGGGTCACAAAGAGTCAGACACGACTGGGCAACTTCACTTCAGTTTCTGGTGACTCAGTGGTAAAGAATCTGCCTGCCAATGCAGGAGATACGAGTTTCATCCCTGGGTCAGGAAGATCCCCTGGAGGAGGAAATGACAACCCACTCCAGTATTCTTGCCTGGGAAATCCCATGGACAGAAGAGCCTGGGAGGGTTACAGTCCATGGGGTCACGAAAGAGTTGGATATGACTTAGCAACTAAACGACAATAACAATAAAGTAAAATAAACTGCTGATGATATTGTGGCAAACTTCCATCCTGACGCTCTTCTGTGCATAATTCTCTCTTTTTTTTTCCTGACCAAAACATTTAATTAACAAAAAAATATTACAATGGCAGAGAAAATAATAACAATAAAGAGAAATTCGAAGTGGGAATCAGGGTAGAAAACAATGCAAAGACTTTGGTTCCTAGGAGACCAACACGCCAGCTGAGCTGGCCTTAGCCCCAGCACCTTCTGAGTTTTCCTTGGCTGCTGGCTTCTTGCCTTCCCCCAGGAGACGAAGGTTGTGCTTTTCCCAGAATTCATTTAGTTCTTTTCCCTTTGCCTGAAGCTGTTGTGTCAGCGTCTCCGTGATCTTCTGTATCTGCTCCTCGTAGTTCCCCAAGGCAGGCAGCGCCTCTTGGACGGTCCGCTCCCCCAGCACCCCTCCAAGCATGAGGCAGGACTTGCGGGTTTCATCTGCCTCCTTCAGAATGTCAGTCACTGCACTGTGCTCACCCAACTCCATCGCTACCTCCTTCAGAGTATCAGTCACTGCGCTGTGCTCACCCAACTCCATCGCTACCTCCTTCAGAGTATCAGTCACTGCGCTGTGCTCACCCAACTCCATCGCCAGCTCAGCGGCCTTGGACGCCAGGCCCCGCTGATCCTGCCTAAGATGGTTGAAGCCAGCGATTACCCGCTCTGTGGACACCCCTGCCCCGTGCCGCTCCCACTGCTCTCACCAGCGAGACCGCCATTCTCCGCCATCTTCACTGCCTGCTAACTAATTCTTCTCTTTTTTAAACCAGAAGGGGAAAAAAGCTATTTCAGTTTGAAAAGCAGATGCTTCCTTGGAGGGAACTCCTTGGTGTGCCGGCAGCTCTGTATTTGACTGTGGTGGTGGTGACATGGACCTGTATGCATTTGTACGTATTAGTTGCTCAGTTGTGTCCGACTCTTTGCAACCCCACGGAATACAGCCCTCCAGGCTCCTCTGTCCATGGGATTCTCCAGGCAAGAATATGGAGTGGGTTGCCATTCCCCTCTCCAGGGGATCTTTCCGACCCACGGATCAAACCCAAGTCTCCTGCATTGCAGGCAGATGCCTTTGCCGTCTGAGCCACCAGCGAAAACTGCCTGGAACTGAACACACACACGTGCACACACACACACACGAGTGCGAGTAAAACTGGTGAAGTCTGAATGAGCTCCCTGGTGTACCGGTCTCTCTGCTGGTCATGACGCTGTACTACGGATATACCAGAGATGCGGTACCACTGGGGACCGTGGGGAAGGGAACCTCCCAGCACAGTTTTTGGCAACTTACTCTGAGTCTATAATTATCTCGAAAGAAAACGTTTAAAAATAAATAAGTAAATGCTGCCACCACCCAATATTTTAGCAGAAATTGTACCCAGGAACTTGGCTTTTGACTCTAGCTCCAAACTGTTACCAAGAAAAAGGGCCCAATCAAAGATGCAGGAGAAGCCAACGGTGCTTTAATCAAAGGCAGAGGTTGTGCAACCACCAGAGGGAGGTGGACCCCCCAAGCGCCCTCCTGCAAGCCCCACCCCACCCCAAAAGATCTGCCCACGGTGAAGTGGCCCAGACTCCACGCCAGACAGGAGTGACTGGTGCTGACGAGGGGCCAAACTTAGTGTTTTCCACGCATTCTTCCCCTGAAAGCTTCCCCGGCCATCTCAGAGGCGGGGCTTTCCCCGTTTTATAGATGACTAAACAGGACACCTCTAGTCCCAGGTCTTGCAGACGGGAGCTCCAGGACTGGGGCCAAAACCCAAGTGGGTCAGACTCTTGGCCCGCTCTTTGGAACGTACAGAAAATGCAAACATAGGCAGAAGGAGACAGAAGTGTGTAACCCACCCCCAAGCACTCATTACCTGGCTTCACAATTAATCCATGGCCAACCTTGCTGAATCTCAACCTGCCACTTCCTCCTTTGTGCAGCAAATCCCAGATATCACATCATTTCATCCGCATACATCTTTCTATGAGACTCAAAAAAAAAAAAAAAAAAAAAAAACCCACACAACCAAGATTCTATCATTTCACCTAAAAAGAAAAATCTATACTTCCTTCTTGGTCCGTGTGTAAGGGCGACACCTGAGTGGGAGAGGCTGAAGGCCTACCTCTGTGCAAAGCGACAGCCCCCGGAGGCAGTCACCCTCCACATTCTTCGGTCCCGGCCAACGGTGGTGAGTTGATGCGCTGGGCTGGGGTGAGCACAGGCTTCTGCTGGGGAACCTGGGAAGACAAACCAGCACACTTCATGTCGTTCTGTTAACCTTAAAAATCATTCTCAAGGCTTCCCTGGGGGTCCAGTAGTTAGGAGTCAGCCTTGTGATGCAAGGGACACCAGGTTGACCTCTGGTCTGGGAAGATCCCCACGTGCCTTGGAACAACTAAGTCCTTGAGCCACAACTGCTGAGCCTGTGCTGAAGAGCCCAGGAGCGGCACCTACTGAAGCCCGCGCACCTAGAGCCTGTACTCTGCAGCAAGGGAAGCCCACACACTTCAACGGAGGGTGGCCCCCGCCGGCTGCAACTGGAGAAGGCGTGCTCGCAGCAGCGAAGACCCAGCACGGCCAACATCAAAATAAAATACATACATAAACCTTGAAAAAGAAACACTCTCAACACCAAGCAGAAGCTATAAACAGCCCACAATTCCTCCTGAGGGAGGGGGGCAGGGAGTGAATTTTTGGACATTTGGGGCATCCACAGGCTAGACATACTCTCCAGTATGTCTCCAGGGACAATGAAAACACACCACTGCTGGGACGGCTGAAGAAGGCTTGGGTGGAGCTGGCAAACAGGGTCAGCCCTCCCCCCGGGGGGGTGTCAGACCCCTCACTAGTCACTGCTGGGCATTACCTTTGTGATCCCCGAGAGATGGCTTGGCAGCGGAGGGCCACGGGGGGCCGCTCCGACAACTGCTCCCCGCTGGACCAGAGGATCCACCCTTTCCACGAGTGCCTCAGATCGTGGAAGCACTCAGATCATCCTTTTGATCTGAGACCCTCAGATCAGCCTTCCAGCCTCCCAAGAACTTCCCGCTGCTCAGGACCCCTGACCCCCAGGTCGGGAGCAAGCCTAGGCTACTGACACAACAGGGTGCGTCTGCGCGTCAACACTGGCCCCCCGTGGTGGGCCACGTCTTCTAGGCGCGGGCAGTTCAAAGAGGGAGAGGCGGTTAGAAGCTACCATTTAAAACGGTCACGTGACAATGACGGGGCTCAAGGTTCTGAATTCCAAGCCTCCTCACTTGAAGTCAGACTTTTAGTTTTTTCGTTTCCACTGAGGTCAAGTGTGCTGGGTGGCTGCCAGCTTCACACTATTTTAAGCTGCAGTATGTGGGCTTTTCAGTGTCTTTGGTATGCGCTCCATCTCTTGGGCTAGATGGTGAAGTCAGGTCATGAGCGGGAGACTCCACGCCAGGAACACTGCCCCGGACAAGGACGACGGTCGACAGGCCCACTCCTGAGTCACAGGTGCCATCCTACGACTCAGGTTCTTGCAACTTCAGATAGAAGAAGCAGAAGAAAAAAAAAAAAAGCCCTGTGGCAAACAAACCTGTGTACTGTCGCTGCCCCTGCTTCATGGATGAAGAAACAGAACTGGAGTTTAAGGAGCCAGGAACCTGGCCAAGATCAATTCTGGGCTAGTAAACAGTGGGCGGGGACCTGACTGGTCTATCCAGCGCACAGCCTTGCTCTAAGTCAGGGGTCAGCACACTTTTTCTACAAAGGCCCAGGTAGGAAATATTTTAGGCTTTGCGGGCCACGCTGATCTTTATCACGTACATTAATTTTATTAAAACCAAACCAAACAGCCTTTTTCTATTTACAGGCTAGGCAGGAGATGAAACGTTTTAATCCAGCACGGAAATTAACGAGGCAGAAACAAAGGAGTGAAGAGGAGACCCTTTTCTGGATGAGTCATGGGGTGAAGAGCTGCGCTCTCAAGCCAGCCAGGTAGCAGCCTGGGGCACTTCCTGGGTTGGGGCTTCCGGGACCTCTCAGGGGCTGATGCCCTTCTCTGAAATGGTCCCCACGTGTCTTGTTCACTCTCTGTGGGCCTGGAGATCTCCAGGGAAGGAGGTTCTGCTCCCCAAGGTGCTCTCAGGGGTCTGGGGAGAAACAAGCACAGACCTAAGAGGGGAACCTCATGTACCAAGGATGCCAGACACAGGTTCCTCTTATTTTCAAAACTTTAAAGATGATACTTAAAAGTAACCTATTAGGGTCTGTATTACAAAAGCAACACAAATTCATCATAGAGTTTGTAGAAGGGACTCTCCTGATGATCCAGTGGTTAAGAATCCGTTTGCCAAGGCAGGGGACACAGGCTGGATCCCTGGCCTGGGAAGATTCCACATGCCGAGGGGCAACTAAGCCTTTGTGTCCCAACTACTGAGCCTGCATGCTGCAACTACACCCATGCTCTGCGAGAAGAGAAGCCACTGCAGTGAGAAGCCTGTACCGCAACTAGAGAGGGAGCCAAATAAAGCAACGAAGACCCAGTACAGTAAGAAAATAAAGTAAAACATTGTAGAAAATGCAGATGAACAAAAAAGAAGGAAACAAAAATCGCTTGGGACTTCCCTAGTGGTCTAGCGGTTGAGACTCCATGCTGTGGAGGCAGAAGGTTCAATTCCTGGTCAGGGAACTAGACCCCACATGCTGCAGCCAAATAAATAAATATTAAAGAACATAAGCCAAAACATAACAGATTTAATTTGTATACAGCTTTTGGAGGTTCACATTCTGTTTCCCATGTCACTAAATTTCTTTTCAACAACTTCATTGCTGGGCTTCCCTTGTGGCTCAGCTGGTAAAGAATCCGCCTGCAATGCAGGAGACCTGAGGTGGGAAGATCCCCTGGAGGAGGGAACGGCTACCCACTCCAGTATTCTGGCCTGGAGAATTCCATGGGCTGTGTGGTCCATGGGGTTGCAAAGAGCCAGGCAGGACTGAGTGTGCTTATATGCTTCCCACATCACTTAATTTTTTTTAACAGCTTCATTTCTAGTGGCTGGATAATATCACACCACATATAATCTAAGCTCTACAATACCTTACTCAATCATTCTCCTACTGGTAGACACAGGATATCTGTGTGAGTGTGTGTGTGTATGGCAGTGAGGATTATTTTAGAATATAAGTCTTTGACTACATCTTTGATCAAAAGAAAAATTACTGGGTCAAAATATTTGTTTTGAAAGTACTAGATATATACCGACAAGTTTTCCTCCAGAAACATTATATAAATTTATTGGCCTCCCAACAGTGTCTGAGCAACATAGAAAGTTTAAGGCTTACTAATATTTTTTTAAAGTTAATGTTTAAAAATCAGTTTATAGAAACAGACTCACAGATATGGAAAACAAACTATGGTTACCAAAGGGGAAGGGGGGGAGGAATAAATTAGGAGGTTGGGATAAGTATATACACACACTACTATATATAAAGAGATAACCAACAAGGGCCTACTCTATAACGCAAGGAATTATACTCAATAGTTTGCAATAATCTATAGGGGAAAAGAATCTGAATAAAACATAAATTCACGTATGTATGTATAACTGAAGCACTGCGCTGTACACCTGAAACTAACATGACACTGTAAATCAACTAGACTTCAATTTAAGAAAGCCAGTTTATATATGGGGAAATGTCGAGTGGTAGTATCAAAAACTAGATGCTTAGTATTCTATGCAGGACCTGAAACATCTGAAGTGCACAAGTCTGCAAGGATCACACTCTGATGACCCCGGCCGTCTAAAAGCTGTCATTTTGCTTTATCTTGGTCCCCAGTCAACGCTGACCAGGCACCTTCCTGGGTGATGGGAAACAAGCCAGGCACGGGCGCTGCCCTCATGGGACACAGAGTTCCCTGTTTCAACACCAGGGTGCCTGTGTGCAGCCATGAAGGATATTATAATCGCTCACGGGAGCCACTTTCCGTTCTTACTGCAGTCAGCTGCTCCACAGGCGTCACCCCTGGAGTTGACTACGATCACGGAGGGCAATAATGGGGACAGCCAGACCTGCGTTCAGCTCCTCGATCTTGTCACTCACAAGCTGGTGTCTTTAGCTAAAATCACCAATCCTCAGTTTCCTCATCCAGGAAAATGGGGACAAAGACAGCAGGTGGCTGGTAGGGTGACTGAGAAGATGAGGTGGGACGACACATAGCAAGGATTTAGCGTAACGACTTCTGATCATAGGGACTTGCTCAGAGTTTGTATTTATCTGAACAGCAAGCACCTCCCTACTAGTCCAGTGGCTAAGACTCCAAGCTTCCAACGCCAGGGCCCCAGGTTCATCCTTGGTCAGGGAACTAGATCCCACATGCTGCAACAAAAGATCCTGTGTGTGGCAACTAAGACCCAGCACAGCCAAATAAATAATTTTTTTTAAATAAATTTTTTAAAAAAGAGGAAGAATGTTCAAAAAATGCTCGGTACTATAAAGTTTGTTGTGGCGCTCAGTCACTTAGTCGTGTCCGACTCTTTGTGACCCCATGGACTGTAGCCCGCCAGGCTCCTCTGTCCATGGAATTCTCCAGGCAATACTGGAGTGGGTTGCCATTTCCTCCTCCAGGGGATCTTCCCAATCCAGGGATCGAACCCTGGTCTCCTGCAATGGCAGGTAGATTCTTTACCACTGTGCTGCCTGGGAAGCCTGTAAAGTATGTCACTGGCTGTGTTTTTGGTTTTGTTTTAAACTATGTATTTATTTATTTTATATAAAAGGTAATTAAGTCATATTAATGTAGGCAGAAACCAACACAACATTGTAAAGCAATTATCCTCCAATTAAAAATAAGCAAACTATCCCCCCAAAAGTAAAGTAGTTCAGTTCAGTGAGGTCTTTAGGGTGGACCTTAATCCAATGTGACTGGTGTCCTTATAAGAGGAGGAGATTTGGATCCACCAAGAGGCACCAAAAGAAAGGACCACGTGAGGACATAGCAAGAAAGTCACCACCGGTATGTCAAGGGGAAGTCTTAGAAGAAATCAAACCTGCTGACCTCTTGCTTGGACCCCCAGGCTACAGAACCGTGAGAAAATAAATTTCTGTTGTGTAAGTCATCCAGCCTGTGGTACTCTGTTATGGCAGCCCTGGGAAACTGATACAGTGTTAGATCAACATTAAAGCTTCTGAAGATGGGGACTTCCCTGGTGGTCCAGTGGTTGAGAATCCGCCTTCCAATGCAGGGGATGTGGGTTTGATCCCTGGTCAGGGAACTTGGATCCCCATGCCTCTGAGCAACTAACCCGAGCTCTGCAACTAAGCCCTGATGTAGTTTAAAAAAAAAAAAGCTTCTCAAGATGAAAACCATTTTCTGGTTATGTATCCTTGTTTTTAGATGATTCCTCCTAAATATTGATGGGCAAAGGGTCATGATATCTGCAACTTACTCTTAAATGGATTGGCAAGAATAATTCTGATGATGATGAATATATAAATACATAGAGAGTAAATGGGGCAAAAATGTTAACAGTTGGTGGATATAGGTAAAGGGTAAATGGCATTTCATTTTATGACTCTTTTTACTTGTCTGGGTTTGACTTTTTTCAAAATAGAAACTTTTGTTTTGTTTGTTTCAAATTCTTTATTACACATCATGGTTGCACAATTTGAGGCTGGTTAAATACCACTGGCTTTCAATTTTTCTTTGAATATTTTCCAGATCACTACATGCAAGTGACCATGAAAATATTTGGCATTTTAAAAATTTGAAACACTGAACAGGCGCTTACATGATCAAAATAGAAACTTTTTAAAGATTCCTTTTATCTCACTTAAGATGGGAGCAGAGAAGGGTCTTTTGGAAAAGGTAACCTTAACTCACGTCAACGAATGTGAGCTTGAGCAAGCTCTGGGTGTTGGTGATGGACAGGGAAGCCTGGCGTGCTGCAGTCCATGGGGTCGCAAAGAGCTGGACACACCTGAGCGACTGAACAACAGCTCAACAACAGGAGCTCCAGGACCGAGTGCCTACTCTGAGCCAGGCGTGATGGGCAGCGCTTCACTACATACTCTCGGGTGAGGACAGCTGTTTCTTATTTTATGGAGGAAGAACGGAGGCTCTGAGATGGGAAGCCACTTGCCCAAGACCACAGAGCAAGGCAGTGGGACAGCGGGAAGTGAGCCAGGTGGGGTGAGCCTTCCCATCCTTCCCTCTGTGCAAAATAAACGGAAAGGACACAGAAGGTGTTTAATAAAGACTGAAAAGGAAAGACACCCCCACTGCGGGGAGGCCTGGATCTGGGCATGGGCCCTCTCGAGAGCAGCAGCTCCGTGGTGCTGTTAAGAGTCACCGCCCCACAGCTGGTATTCGAGATGCCAGCCAAGGGGCTGCGCCTCCGCTACAGACACCCAGGGCACCTCTCCCTCCTGACCCACCAGACCCACCTCCTCTCGGCGACGAGAAAG
The DNA here is from genome assembly GCF_000754665.1 of Bison bison bison. Classification (NCBI taxonomy): domain Eukaryota; kingdom Metazoa; phylum Chordata; class Mammalia; order Artiodactyla; family Bovidae; genus Bison; species Bison bison. The sequence goes on from NW_011494947.1 coordinate 3,446,020, forward strand.
CAGGAGGAGAGGAGGCAGGCTGGCAGGTCTGGCAGAGAGCCTGCCCACTGCAGGCCCCGGATGAGACGGCTAAGAGGCTTCTTGTCCTGAACAAGGGCGGGTGAGTCCCCCCTCCCCGGGGCCTTCATGGAGTGATGGGGAAAGCCACCCCCACTTCAGCCCCGCACAGGGGCACAGGCAGTGAGGCAGCACATCTGGGCACCACCACTGAGACCAGGCCTCAGGGGCCCATTACTCATCAACTTCCTGGAGGCTCTGGCTACATCCTTCTGCCAGCTGCGAGCCCAGCTCCTCAGGATTTAAAGGTGATGCTGCCAACTCCGGCACCAACACAAGGACACCCCCTGCCCTGATCCTCACCACACTGGCCACCCCACACACCTGTGCCCACACCTTTCCATGCTCCCCTCTACCCCACAAAACATGTCCCCTTTACCTCCCGCTCCTGCCTGCTCCCCACTCTACTTCCAAGCCATCCCCTTGCCCCCAAATTCCTCTCTTTAACCAGACTTAATACGCCAAGTCCACTGTCCTTCCAACTCTCAAGGCAGGACCCTCAGCCCTTCTTTCTTGCCAAGTTCTGCTTGCCCCCATTCAGGATGGCCCTGTGAACTGGAAACGGATACTAACAGACCTCACGAAATCCTCACAATCACCCTGGAGGTCAGGCAACATTGAGAGCAAAATTCATCTCCGCCTCCATCACTAAAAGAGGGAAGGCTGAGGCTCAGAGAGGGGAAGCAACTGGCTGGGGGTTGCACAGCTACAGAACAGCTGAGCCAGGATTCAAACCCAGAACTGCCTAACCCAAAGTCAGTGCTCTGAACTGTCAGCTCTACCAGCTGCCAAACAGCTTGGAGTGGGGATGATGACCTTCAGGTCCTCAGACCCAAATGCCCAACCCCAAGGGTGGCTTCCCCTGGCCTTCCTCACAAGCAACTCTTCTGAGTCATTCTCCACACAGCACTTTTTTCTGCTCAATTTCAGTTCCTTAAGTTTAGGTTAACATCCTTGCACGACCTGAAGCCTGGTCCACTCTGTCCAAGGGGCCATAAGAGTCCGTTAATTGGGGTTATGGCTGCTCCATGCTGGCAGTCCCTGGGGGCTGACAGGCTAGAGGCAGTGACTGGCCCAGGTCACTGAGAAGCTGCAAACCCTGGAGTAAGTAAAAGCAGAAACTCAGACCAGGACCCCTAAAACCACGAAGCAGGAGAGGATTAGAGAGGTTCATGCTGAAGTCACACGACCAGCGGATGGCAGAGCAGGGGCTCTGGTGGGGAAAGGCTCCTGTCCAGGCTCACACAGCAAGCTGGCAGAACTGGTCCTTGAACCCAGGGCCTACAGTTCAGTCCACTGCTTTGTCATGTCACCGACCAAACCACAAACCAGAACACCAATTTAAATCTGCAAGTCAATTCTCTCTCGATCCTGATTCCCTCCCCTTGCTCTACTTTTTTTTACCCATAGCATCACCTTCTAACACCTTTACATAGTTATCAGGTTATCTGAACATAAAGTCCATGAGTTCAGGGGGTCTTTAGTCTCTTTTGCTCCCTGACGTATTTCAAGCACCCAAAGCAGTGCCCTGTATCCTGAAAGCTCAGTAAATATTTGCTGAATAAGTAAGTCTGTCCCACACTCAATGAATACTTACTATGGCCAGGCTGTGAGCTGCAATCATTTTGCTGGATTGCAAAATGATTTTCCTAAATCGACCTAGACATTAATGCTCACTGAGACAAGCCCACATTTCACCTGGTTCCAGGAGCTAGTGCGCGAACCCAAACTCAAGCCAAACCTGGACACTTTCTTCAAGAACCAAACCTTCAAACCAAATGAAAAACATGGCATTTCTCTGAACTGAAGAGAACTCAGATTTCCCACAGGCTCCCTCCGGGAAGCAGTTTCAACCCACCCCCTAAAAGGCCCAGCCAAGTTCAGAGGATCTGCAGCCCCTCAGCCCAGCCACAGGCCACCAGATTCACCCCTGCCACTTCTGCAGCATCACTTCTGCTAAACTCAACTCAGTCAGACCGAGGTTATCAGTGGGCACGCTGGTCTTGCCCAGCAGGGACAGTACATCTGTACCAGATGGTCCTTCCTGGGATATCAGCAGAAATGTCCTTGGCCTTGCAGCCCTCTCCTTAGTGCTGTCCAGTACCCACTGGTGGGAGGGATCCTGGGAGGGCAACACTGGAGCCAACTCTGACAGCGTGAGAGCTGCAGGCGTCCACTCCCTGGGTTCCTGCGGCAGTTCCCAAGGAGCGTCTCCTGCAGCCATCACAGACGAGGGGCCCAGTGACCCCCATGTGCATCTGGGTTTGGTTGAACCAGACTGCAGAGGGTTAGACCTGGACACTTTTAAACTATGGCTTTTCATCAAAACCACAAGGCTGTTCCAACAAGTCCCGAGTCTACTATCTGTCTCAGTACACGGAAGACGACGGCAACCTCAGAGGAGACTGTTCCAGAGAACAGTAAGGCATTCCAGAAATGCTGCCCGACTTCCGGATGGTCTTCACGAGGAGGGAACCTGCAGAAAACCAACTCTACTGTGCCAGGTACTGAGCGCAAGGTGCCGCGAGGGAGGCCTGTAACTGATTTCTACTCCCCCTTCCAGCTGTGTTCCCTGAGGTACACACTGCCTCTCTGAGCCCTGGTGTCTTCCTTGGCAAAATGAGAAACAATAATCGAATCTACTTCCTAGGACTGTTGGATGAGTTTAATGAAATAATGCTGAGTCCAGTGCCTGCCACGTTAAGCGCTTAATAAGAGATAGTTCTTGCTAAGGAAAGGACAGACAGCATATTGAAAAAAGGAAAACTAGTAAGGGCTTGCTAGATGTCCCATAAGCCATTATTTATGCCTTTAGTTATATCCTAAGCGTCGGTTGATTCCTGTTTTTCAAATAAACTTAATCCTCAGAGCATCCTCGGGTAGAAGGGGCGGAGGCCAGAGCGACAGTCCTCGTGACAAAGGACGAAAACAAGGCCCCCGAAGGTCCCGGGAAGCGGCCAGCAAGCACCCTCTGCCCTCAAACCCTCCCGAGTGGGTTCAAAACACCAGACACGACTCTCCTCCGGGAGAAGTGGCTGGAAGCGATCGTTAGCTGGGGAGTCGGGGCTGGGGCTTTAATTCATCACGGCTAAGAAGTGGTTATCTTTTGTCCCTACAGGAAAAAAAAAAGTGCACGTCAGGGCCCAGACCGGAGGAAAGAAGTCAGCGGTCCGAGACGCCACAAGCGTGCTTTCAACGCTGGGGCAGGCCCAGGCAGAAATGAAAGAGACGGCGCCCCCTATTCCGGAGCCTAGGGGCCCGAAGTGGGGCGCCCGGGGCCCGAATAGATACCCTGGGCGCCGGCCGGAGGAGGGGTCAGGGCAGTGGCGGCCGAGGGGGGTCCCGGGCTCCGCTCACCTGGCCACGGCGTTATGCGCACCAGGCAGGGCCAGCTTCCCGCCGGCCCGGAGCCGGACTGGGGTCGCCCCTGCTCGGAGAGACCCGGCCCCCTGAAACAGCCGGCGGCGGCCCGGAACTCACCTGCAGTCGCAACCGCGCCGCCACCGCCGCCTGTCAGTCAAGCGCGCCCTCCGAGCCGCGGGCGCAGGGTCTTGAGGCCCGGCCAGCCGCGCCCCGCCTCCTCCCCCCTGGGCTGCCCAATCGGGAGAGGCCGACGCCACGGACGGGGGCGTGGTCAGATGGGCGTGTGGACTGGGGGCGGGGCCGGAGCTGGGGGCGGGGCCGGGCTGGGCCGGCGCTCTGACCTCATAGCCGCGCGCCGGAAGTATCCCAGTTCTCGGCGCAGAGGCTCTGGACAGCAGTGCCGGTGCGACTATGCGGGTCACCGGGAAGACTTTCCGCCGGCGCCGCGCCGACTCGGAGTCGGAGGAAGACGAGCAGGACTCAGAGGAGGTTCGGTGCGTTTGGGGCGGGATCCTACGGGGCAGGAAGAGAGAGGCAACCTAAGGGGACTCACGACCAGCCGGGTACCTCGTTGACACCATTGCTGTGAGCGGTGTCGTTACCCCTCTGCGAACGAAGAAAACGAGGCTCCTAGGGATGAGACCGCCGCCCCAAGGTCTCATGGTTGGGAGGGGTGCCCCTGGGATGCGAAGTGGATCTGACTCCTGGTGTGTCGAGACACAGTCACTCTCTGGACCACTGCGGGCGGCTAGACGGCCAGTCATTGGTGTCCGTCGAAGCTGCCTTTTGACTCTTTGAGTTCCGTGAAGGGTATCTCAGCCTGTGCGTTGCCTTTTTATTTATTTTTTCTCTTCTAAGATTAAAACTGGAAGAGACCCGAGAGGTGCAGAACTTGAGGAAGAGGCCCAACGGGGTGAGGTGGGTACCGCTTGGGAGTAGAGGACCCAGAACAGGAGGGGATGACAGAGACACCACCTCCCCCGACTCCTCTCACCCCGCCCGGGTCGTTGTCACAAATATATTCTCAGACATAGACAGCCCCTTTTCTTGACAAACTTTACACTTTGTACTTCCTGGAGAGGGATTCAAGCGTTGTTGTTTGCAAATGTTCAACCAGGACATGCCCTGAGCCTTGTGGTCTTGAAGTTTGCTCCAGAGCTACCATGGGCTTCCCTGATAGCTCAGTTGGTAAAGAATCCACCTGCAATGCAGGAGACCCTGGTTAGATTCTTGGGTCTGGAAGATCTGCTGGAGAAGGGATAGGCTACCCACTCCAGTATTCTTGGGCTTCCCTTGTGGCTCAGCTGGTTAAGAATCCGCTTGCAATACGGGCAACTTGGGTTCGATTCCTGGGTTGGGAAGATTCCCCTGGAGGAGGGAAAGGCTACCCACTCCAGTATTCTGGCCTGCAGAATTACATGGACTGTGTATTCCATGGGATCGCAAAGACTTGGACACAACTGAGCAAGTTTCACTTCTTCCAGAGTTACAGGTCATTGCTTGTGTTTTTTGGTTTGTTTTTGTTTTAATTCCAATACTTTGGCCACCTGATATGAAGAACCGACTCACTGGAAAAGACCCTGATACTGGGAAAGATTGAAGGCGGGAGGAGAAGGGGACAACAGAGGATGAGATGGTTGGATGGCATCACCAACACGATGGACATGAGTTTGAGTAGGCTCTGGGAGTTGGTGATGGACAGGGAGGCCTGGCGTGCTGCAGTCCATGGGTTCACAAAGAGTCGGACACGACTGAGCGGCTGACCTGAGCTGATGGCTGCACTGGGTCTTTGTTTCTATGCAGGGGCTTTCTCTGGTTGCAGTGCTTGGACTTCTCATTGTAGTGGCTTTTCTTGTTTCAAAAGATGGGCTCTAGGGTGCCCAGACTTCAGGACTCATGGCATGTGGGCTCCGTTGTGACTCACAAGCTTAGTTGCCCCTCAGCTTGCAGAATCTTCCCCCGCCAGGGATCAAACCCATGTCCCCTGCATTGGCAGGTGGATCCTTAACTACTGGACCACCAGGGAAGTCCAGACTAGTGTCTTTATTACACTTCAATTAATTGTGAAATGCACACTGATTGTTAAGGGTTTGGGAAATTTAGAAAGGTATAATCAAGAAAATAAATAGTACCTATAATTCTCCCATAAAGAGGTAACCAATATTGACATTTAATGTTCTTCCCTGCCTGTTTTCTCTCTCTCTTTTGTAAAGACTGTGAGCAGCCTTATTTTTATTCTATGCTTCAGTAGTCTCCTCTTATCCACAGGGGCTATGTTCCAAGACCCCCAGTGGATGCCTGAAGCTTGAATAGTATCTAATCTTATGCAGACTATTTTTCCCCACACCGATAGGTGGGTCGTGTATACAGTGTGGACCCTCGGGACAAAAGGGTGGTTCACTTCCTCTGTTGGACCAGGCAAGAGGGCAGAGATTCGTCACACTGTTCATAATAGCTGATAGATAATTTAAAACTTACGAATTTTTTTATTACTGGAATTTTCTATTTAATATTTTTGGACCATAGGTAACTGACACTGTGAAAAGTAAAACCACAGCTAAGGGGGGGGGGTAACTACTGTATTTTCAATTCATGATATTGTGGGTATTCATCCACATTGTGGGTAATCGCCCCCCCCCAAAAAAAAACCTTTTTTGATAGCTGCATAATATTCCACCAGATATACATACCATAATTTAACTTGCCCCCTCTGTTTTGGGATCTGTAGGTCATTGTGCCAAATTTCACCACCAAATAAGGCTGCAATAGTATTTTCCTACACTTGTCTTTAGCTTCATTTTCTGTGAGGGCAAAATCTTAGAAATGAGGTTTCTAAGCCAAGATAATGCCAAATGACTTTGTAGGAAAGTGTACCACTTAGGTGAACACTACCCCCATCTCTAGCATCTAGAGCGTCTCTCTCGCTTTCTTATTGTTTCATAACATTTATTTTATTTATTTGGCTGCACCAGGTCTTAGTTGTGGCACATGGGATCTTCAGTCTTCGTTGAAGCATGCAAACTCTTAGTTGCTGCATGTGGGATAATTCCCCGACCAGGGCCCCTGCATTGAAAGTGCAGAGTCTTAGCCACTGGACCACAGGAGAAGTCCCTAGAGTGTCTCTTGATCCCTGTTATTCTTGTAGGCTTTCCATCTGACTTTGGTGTCCACTCCTCAAATCTTAACCCCGCACTAATGTTGCAGACTTCCTAAATGTTTCTTCAGACTTCCTAAATGTTTCTCCTCATCTTTGAACTGTGCCATTTCTCTCTCTCTCTCCTCTGCTTTTTGGTTATTCTCAGTGCTGTTGCCCTGCTGGTGGGAGAGAAAGTACAAGAAGAGACCACTCTAGTGGTGAGTTGTGGAACCCTCCCTGGGCAGTGGGAAGATGTGACTGCTCTTCAGTGGGTGATTGAGTTTTCTTTAAGAACAAAACATTCCACTGCGAGTTACATAGATGTTGCTTCTCTGCTGTTTGCTTTCTGCAGGATGATCCCTTTCAGATGAAGACAGGCGGGATGGTGGACATGAAGAAACTAAAGGAAAGGGGCAAAGATAAGTACGTGCAAAACAGGCTCAGATACAAACTCACCTGCACCGCCTGCCAGCCAGGGAGCTGGGGCCTGCTGCAGCTTGTATACGGCTTGAAGTGCCCTTTGTGCTCTGTAAAGAGTATGTTGTTTAAAAGCAAAGAAAACAGAAACTCTTCAAACGTTAACTTAGTGTAATGTAGGTAGGCACCTCTTGTAAGGGTGCATTATATATTGTCTTTCAAACCCACGTGGAAGTTATTTTTCTTTTTTAAGAAAAACATAGAAAACACAATTACCAAAATAATACAAGCAACGCAAAAGTGAAAAATAAATATATCTACTCTTTCCCCCTGAAGTATCTCCAGAGGCCATCAGTGTGCTTGCGTATATTCCTGGAGTTCCTTCTGGTTACGTGTTATATATGTATCTTATTTTTTCCAACTATGGACAGGATGTTGTACATTTCATTGCATACTTGTTTTATTCATGTAGCATCATATTCAGCCTCATTTATATGTGACTCTAAGGCTCTCCTTCACTGTTCTCTTTTTTGTAGGATCAGCGAAGAGGAAGACCTCCATCTGGGGACATCATTTTCCGCAGAAACCAACCGAAGGGACGAGGATGCCGACATGTAGGTGTCAGTCTTTTCAGCGCTGAGCGATTGGAGGTGGGCTCCAGCCAGATAGTGTCTGACATTTAGTCACAGATGACATTTCTAATCTTATCCAAAAACAGCAAATTTGACCCCTCTTGTGTCCCTGGTCCCCCTTACCCCACCACCTCAGGCTTGAGAACTTTGAAAACCTCAAGATTTCTTTAAGAACGTGGTTCTTAGAATTTTTAAATTCCTTGGCTGGTAATATTCCCATCCCACCCTTAAAGAAAATTGTAGGGAGAAACATTGGACTTGCCCATTTTTCATTTTGCCACCAAGGCTGTTAAATAAAAACTGCCATCAAAGAAACTTCCACATAATGTGGTGGGACAGGATCTCATTGTATAGACTGGTGCTTTAAATTGAAAACTTTTAGCTTGATTTAAAAACTGAAAAGTTATTTTTATTTTTCTCACTTCTCCATGGAATGATGACAACTTCATCATCACCCATCATGGCTCTGGGCCAGGGTTGGAGCTGTCCTGCCCCTCCCTGAGGCCTGTGGGTATCTCATTTCAGGATGAAGTACATTGAGACAGAACTGAAGAAGCGGAAAGGGATCGTGGAACATGAGGAACAGAAAGTCAAGCCAAAGAATGCAGAGGATTGCCTTTATGAGCTGCCAGAAAACATCCGGGTTTCCTCGGCAAAGAAGACGGAGGAGATGCTGTCTAACCAGATGCTGAGCGGCATCCCCGAGGTGGACCTCGGCATCGAGTGAGTTTCAGACCCACAGTTGCGCCTCTCTCCCGCCCCTAGGCAGAAGGGCTAGCTCTCTGCTTTCCAGGTAACAGTTAAGGGGGCTGTTTCTTAACCTGTCTCCTTGGAAATCCACAGATACAAACTTACCCTCTCTGGCCTGCTGACATGGTTGCTGCCCAGAGTTTCTTTGGGTTGATCAGAGGAGTTAAAGACCCTAGGTACTGTCACCACCAAAAACAAAAGTATTTGTTTTATTTTATAAAGTAGAGGGATACTTTCTTTCTGTTTTTTCTTTTATATTTATTTATTAATTTGGCTGCTTCGGGTCTAAGTTGCAGCATTCTGGATCTTTTCATTGTGACATGCTGGCTTCTCGCTAGTTGTGGCGTACGGGCTTACCATGGTGTGTGGAATCTTAGTTTCCCAACCAGGGATCACACGCAAGTCCCCTGCATTGGAAGGTGGATTCTTAACCACTGGGCCACCGGGGAAGTTCTGAAAGTGTTTGTTTTTGTTTAGCCTTTGTTCACAGTCCTTCCAATAGGTGCTTGTAGTCTCCCGCTCGCTTCAGCAGGAGCAGTGATAAGGTTCACCCACCCCGTGATCCTCCTTTCATTTCAACTACAAAGCATCTGCTCTAAAAGGGGACTTTTGTGGAGGAAATACAGGGTCAGAATCTTCTTCGGGTGTGGTAGAAAGTTGGGAGACGTCTGAGTTCTCACCTCTTTGCTGGCCTCACTGGCTTTGAGCCTTAGGGAGTTCACCTGTTCACCTGACCTCTGGCTCAGTTTCCCCTCAATCAGAAGAGAGTAAGTCCTGCATCTCCCATGCTGTGAGAGTGCCATGATGTTGTGGTCGCAGGGGAGTTGGTGAACTGTAGAGAGCCGTGCCCTGAGAAAGATGACATCCTTATGCAGCTGAGCGAGGAGGGGTGCTTTGAGCCCCTCCAGTCAGTTCCATCTGAGGCCCGCAGTGGCAGAGCTCTAACTGTGGAGTGGCCCCTCTCTCCCCACAGTGCGAAAATAAAAAACATCATCTCCACGGAGGACGCCAAGGCCCGCCTGCTGGCTGAGCAGCAGAACAAGAAGAAGGACAGCGAGACCTCCTTCGTGCCCACCAACATGGCTGTCAACTACGTGCAGCACAACCGATGTGAGCGCCGCGTCTCCGGGGCGGCGGCTCCTCCCCGCACCCCTGGGCTCAGGTGCCTGGGCCCTGTTCTGTCTGACACACCCCCTGGTCTCTTTCGGTCCAGTTTACCACGAGGAGCTCAACGCTCCCATACGGAGAAACAAAGAGGAGCCCAAAGCCCGACCCTTGCGAGTTGGGGACACAGAGAAGCCGGAGCCTGAGCGTGAGTACAGCAGGGGCCTCAGGGCCGCTGGGGGCGGCCATGGCCCAGGGTCGGTGGAGGCGGGGAGGGGTGGCGCTTGGGCTTTGGGGCCAAGGCATCTGGGTTCTAGTTCTTTCTCTGGACCATGGTTATGTGCCATCTCCTTTCCAAGCCTCAGTTTCCTCACCTTTAAAATGGGGTTGGTAATAAAATGTACCACTGGGGGTTGCTCTAAGGATTCAATGGGCTATCAAGTGTAACAGAGACTCAGAAAACTTGATTAAGCAAAAACAAAAGTTACTCATGATTTCACCACCCAAAGAAGGCCACAGTTAACATTTTTTATTTTTACAATTTACTTTATTGAAGCATAGTCTATTTACAGTGTTGCATTAATTTCCACTGTATGGCAAAGTGGCTCAGTTACACGTACATATGCACGTTCTTTTTCACAGTTTTTCTGTTATGGCTTATTGCAGGATATTGAGTATAGTCCTCCATGCTGTACAATAGGTCCTTTTTTTCCCTGAGCTATACAGTGGGTTCTTTTTATTTATTTATTTTCCAGTTGTAATATAATTGCTTTCCACTGCCGTGTTAGTTTCTGGTATACACAACATTGTTACGTAGAGTTAACCCTCAGTATTCTCGGGGGGCTGGTTCCAGGACCTGCTGCCGACACCAGAATCTGTGGATGCTCAAGCTCAAGTTCCACAGTCAGCCCTCGGTACCCACAGCTGCCAACCAACAGCGACTGCAAATGCAGCACTACACTGCCTGGGATTGGCTGTTGAACCCTAGATACCAAGGGCCAGCTCTGTAACCTTCCCGACTTCTAAAAAAGCACACACATACATTGTATACATACTTAATAGGATATCACCGCTCTTCAGTGTCTGTCCTCTGCCTGTTTGTTCGTGACAGTAAATTATATTTCCCTTTCAGTGGGCACGTCACGTTCTGCTGTACAGGTAGACATCCTTTAGTCTAACTGCTTTCCTCTGGCGAGACACTCAGGCTGTTTCCCATGTTTCCCTATGTAATGATGATCGTCCATCCAGCAGTGCCCTTCCCCACATGCTCTTAGCACCAGGCAGTGTCATCTTTTTCATCAACAATGGGACAATTCTTAGGAAATGCTACATTTGCTGAGACTTCTCTTGTTCCTCCTTCTTACTTCAGAAATTATTTCCTGTAACACTTTGGCCGAGTAGTCTTTGATTCCCAAAGAGTTTCCTGTTATTAATCTCTGTTAAACAGAAATTTTAGAGGCACCAGATTTGGGTTCAACGCTTAGCTTCTTGTCACTTTCTGAGTGACCTTGAGCAAGTCAGCTAACCTCTCTGAGGAGAGACGGTAACATGCACCTGCTGGGATTTCTGGGCAGGTGAAAGGAAGTCATGTCTAAAAGCTTGTGCCATGCCTGACCTAGTCAGACTCTCAATGCAGTTAAGAGTTTGCTGAATTAGTTATTGTTCATTTGCTGAGTAACATCCGACTGTGACTCCAATGGACTGAAGAACATCAGGCTTCCCTGTCCTTTGCTATCTTCTGGAGTTTGTTCAAACTCATGTCCATTCAGTCAATGATGTTACCTAAAAATCTCATCCTCTGTCGCCTTCTCCTCCTGCCCTCTATCTTTCCCAACATCAGGGTCTTTTCCCGTGAGTCAGCTCTTTACATCAGGTGGCCAAAGTATTGGAGCTTCAGCTTCAGCATCAATCCCTCCAATGAATATTCAGGATTGATTTCCTTTAGGATTGACTGGTTTGATCTCTCTGCAGTCCAAGGGACTCTGCTACTCACCTGGTCTAACACTAAAGTCAGCGTATTTCAGCTGGCACCTGACTCCACCGTGCTTGTTGCTCAGCAACACATATTCCCTGCGGCCCTCCTGTGTTCCTGTTGACCAGGGTGGGCATTGGGGCGCCTCTCGAGAGTGAGGCACAGGTGTGGTTGACCTAGCCTGTGCAGAGCTAACCTGTCAGTGGCTTCTAGCGTGGCAGACAGCTTTTCCTCTTTTCCTTCTCAGGGTCCCCTCCCAACCGCAAGCGTCCTGCTAATGAGAAGGCCACGGATGATTATCATTACGAGAAGTTCAAGAAGATGAACAGGCGGTACTGAGGGAGGCTAAATGGGGAGAGGTGCAGCGTGGGATATAAATAACTGTTGTCCACTCCCTTTATCCCCATGATAAAAGATTTCCTGGACAGAAGCCTGCTCATTGGCTAGCAGATGGCTCCCAAAACAGACTCTGTCAGTCCCACTGCTTACCTGTGGGATTTTCAGGCATTGAATTTGTAACCTTTTGAAACAATGTGTAGTTTTCCTATTTGGGGGCAAACTAGTCTTGTGAGCATTATTAAATCTTGTTTGTAAATATGTTGACTTTCTCTTAGTATTTGCCCCGGGTCAGGAGGAAATGGGTCTGTGTTTCAGGGTAAGATAATATCCTTTAGATTGGGCTTTTATTATAATACATGCTGTCATTGTCTCTTGCTTTCAAATATCTGGAGTGAGATTCAGAAATGCCTCCTTCACTGTTTACAGTGGATCCAGCTGAAAGTAGAAAAATCTAGACGATCAAAGGAACACTAGTATTTTCTGACTTTTACAGTTATGTTTCTTTTCATTAAAGAAAGAAAAATAATTTCTATCATTTTAAGCATTTAAATATTAAATATGAAATGGACCTAGCCTTATTTGTTTTGTGTCTCCTTGCACCAGCAGTGACTCAGATCATATGTTCTGGGGTTGGGCAACTCGGAAGCACAGTTCCGTCACTGAGAGGGGTTCTTCTTGTTTGGGACAGGCACCAGCCTTTGAGTGACCAGGTTTGGTGCCACTTGTGGTGTCGCTTTTTGTGAGGCAGGTACACAGGTTGTGATGAGGAAAGAACAGGTTGGTTGACTCCTGGGCTGAGTTAAATCAGGTATCGTGTGGTTAGTGACATTTGGCTTTGGAGTTGGATTTGAGTCCTGCTCACAGCCTCTTTATTAAATCCTTGGACACATGTTTGCCTTGCAGCCTGTTTTCTCATCTGTAAGAGATTTTCTTTTCTTCCCCTTCACTCAAATGCAAGGTCAGTGAAGGCAGGATTCACCTGCACCTCATTTTTTTTTCTTCAATCCCCAGGATCTAGTCCATAGGAGATCCTCAAAATTATGAATCAATGAATGAGAGGAAGTAACTGTTACCTGGGAGAGACCTGACCAACACTACCTTATCCAGGTGAGGAAGGTCAACGTCAACAGTCATAAATCATGTTGATTATATGTACCTATGATATGATGTTATAAAAATAGTATCTCTGTATATTCCTCACCCAAACCCATAACTCCAATCTAATCATAAGAAGAGCATCAAATTCCAATAGTTGAGAATCCTACAAAAAATTAGGGCTTTCCTAGGTCGCTCAGTGGTAAAGAATCCCCCTGCCAAAACGGGAGACACGAGTTGGATCCCTGGCTGGGGGAATCCCCTGGAGTGGGTTGCCATTTCCTGCTCCAGGGGATTTTCCCGACTTAGGGATTGAACCCGGGTCTCCCGCATTGCAGGCAGACCGTCTGAGCCACCAGGGAAGCCCATGTAAAACTGTTCCCCAAATGCAAGTTTTACTAAAAAGAGGAAAAGGAAAAAAAAAAAAATTGGCCCCTCCAACTCCCCCAGCGCCCAAAGCAGGAAAGGGCTTTGCCCTTCACAAAGATGGCGGCCGCCGGCGTCGGAGGCGATCCGCCCCTTTGAAGTATGGGGGCGCCGGCGGGAGGAACCGGAAGCGCGGTCTGGTGGCGGCGCCGGTCGGCGGTAGGCGCGAGAACGCGCGGGGCGGCGCGGGTCCCGGCATGAAGCTGGGGCAGGCCGCGCTGGGCCTGCTGCTGCTGGCGCCGTTGGCGGTGCGGGCGGTGGAGCCCATCAGCCTGGGATTGGCCCTGGCCGGCGTCCTCACCGGCTACATCTCCTACCCGCGCCTCTATTGCCTGTTCGCCGAGTGCTGCAGCCCGAAGCGGAGCCTCAGCCGGGAAGGTAGGATGGGCCCGGGGTCTGGTGTGAGAGCTCGGAAGGGGGTCAGAGGCGGGGGGCAGCCAGGAGGCCCGGAAGCCCGGGCAGTGCCCAGCCGGGGGATGGCGGGCGGGGGGGGGCCGGACCCGGAACTGGCGTGCGGCACGGGGCCTGGCTCCTGGGCCACGACCGCAGGCCGACGGGACTTTGGTCTGAGACCTGCGGATGCCAGCTGCACCTTCGCCCAGAAAGCGGACGGGTGGACGATCCGAAACTTCCTCCAGAGAATTTCTTGCTCGTTCCTCACCGGAGACGGGCAGGCTGGTGGGGGCTCTCCCGACTCGGAGCAGCGGATCTGAATTAAGCTGCCCTTTTTTTCCTGCCGGCCTTCGGGTGGGGAGGGACAGGGCCGGGGTGGGTCTCATCCGAAGGTGTGGGCAGGACTTGCAGAGGGAGGGCCTCCTGGACTCACGGGTCATCTGGGCCGAGTGCCTACGTACATCTGCGTCCCAGTAAACGGTTGGAAGAGCTTAGCGGGCTTTGCCGGCTTTACGTGAGCCTGTAAACGGCTAGTTTTGCCAGGTGTGTCCCCCTACTCCCTGCCTGACTGGCTTTGGATTTTTTCGCAGCGCTGCAGAAGGATCTCGACAGCAAGCTCTTTGGACAGCATCTTGCAAAGAAAGTCATCTTAAATGCTTTGTCCGGCTTCATCAGCAACCCGAAGCCCAAGAAACCTCTCACCCTCTCCCTGCACGGGTGGACAGGCACTGGCAAAAATTTTGTCAGCAAAATCATCGCGGAGAATATCTACGAGGGTGGTCTGAACAGTGACTATGTCCACCTGTTTGTGGCCACGCTGCACTTCCCACACATCTCGAACATCACCCTGTATAAGGCAAGGGTCGAATTTGGGAATCCTTCAGTGACGATGCTGGCTTTAGGGTTTCTTTGTTGGGGAATGGGATTTGGATGTTCTGTGTTGAAAGGAGTGAGCCCTGAAAACAGCCACACGTGGCCGTTTCCCTTTAAAAAGTGTGGAAATTACAGAGGGTTGGAGATGACAGAAGCAATGACAACGTCAAAGCTGGTTTCTGAAAACAGGCTGCATGTGGTACTTAGTAAGTGGTGTGGTAGGATTTTACAGATGGACGTAATCAAATCCAGGTTAAAGCTCTTCGAATCTAACATGTTTTATAAAAGGGGAAACATTTCTAGGGAGGCCTAAGTTTGCTTTTATACTTGAACTCACTGATTTAACAGCCTGGCTTCCAGGACAGACACATCTGAATTTCAGCCCCAGGCTCCCACTTAGCTGTGTAATGTTGGGAGAGTCACCTGACTTCTCTTGAGACTCAGGTTCTTCATCTGTCAAATGACAGTTGTGAGAATTTCTTTTTTAAAAAAAATTTTGACCATGCAACGTAGCATGTTGGGTCTTCATTCCCTGATCAGGGTTTGAACCCGTGCCACCCCCTGCAGTGGAAGCTGGGAGTCTTAACCATTGTAAAACCAGGGAAGTCTGAGAATTTCTTGAGCTCTTAAACCTGTCAAGTATGTAACATGATGCTCAGCACATGAGCGTTCAAATCATTGGTAACTATTGCCTTTTTTTTGTCTCACCTGTGTGAACAACATTTTTCCCTTCAGCTTGGATGAGCATCAGGGTCACTGACCGCCCAGGAGTTCCTGGGATGTGAGGCTTTCGCTGCTACAACTGGGAAAGTTCCAGGCAAATAGGGACGAGTTGCTCTTCCTAGTTAGCATTCCATCTTCACTGTTCAATAGCTGTGTGACTGAGCAAGTTACGTAACCTCCCTGCACCTCAGTTTCCTGGTCTGTGAAATAGGAAATGCAGTAGTTAACTGCTTTGACGGGTTTTGGAACGTCACAATAAAACGGGTGAACCATGCTTAGAACAGGGTCTTGCCTGTAGTGAGTGCTCCATGTACGTTCTCTGTTGTCTGTAAGAGGGAGGAACAGAATGGAAGGCCTTGGCGGCTAGAGCCCGCCAGACCTGAGGGAATTCTCGTTTAAACAGTGACTCACTTTGTGGCCTTGTTCAAGTCACTCCAGCTCTCCTGAGGTTCTGCTGTAAATAGAGGTCAGTTCATATCTCCAGAGCAGAGATGGGCTTCCCAGGCGGTGCTAGTGGTGAAGAACCCACCTGCCAGCGCAGGAGATCTGAGAGACACGGGCTCGATCCCTGGGTTGGGAAGATGCCCTGGAGGAGGGCGTGGCAACCCACTCCAGTATTCTTGCCTGGAGAATCCCATGAACAGGGGAGTTGATCGGCTACAGTTCATGGGGTCGCAAGAGTCAGACACGACTGAAGTGACGTTGCACGAACAGAGCAAAGTTACTGCTTTGGTTAATAGGCACCCATGGAACACTGTAGCCGTGGTCTGAGTAGCCAAGCAAAACTCCAGATCATAAGAAGTCAAGACCTATATCGTAACTTCTAGAATTTTCCTCGGAAACTAATAGCTAACTCTTCTTCTTACCTTGCGTCGTGCTTGGTTGCGTCAGTTGTGTCTGACTCTTCGCAACTTCGTGGACTGTAGCCTGCTAGGCTCCTCTGTCCATGGAATTCTTGACGCAAGAATATTGGACTGCATTGCTGTGTCCTCCTTCAGGGGATCTTCCTGACCCAGAGATCAAACTCAGGTCTCCTGTGTCTCCTGCATTGCAGGCGGATTCTTTTACCTACTGAGCCACCTGGGAAGCCCTCTCCTTATCGTAGGGGGAAACATCTAGGAAAGCATTGTGCAAAACCATAGCTCAAATTTCTGATGGAAAGGGTCCTCTCTCCTTCTCATCTTGATTGCTTAATATAAGAAGTACCTACATAATGTTTGTAGGGAATGTTCCATTTAAGCAGATTTATTCCAGCAGTCTCCAGGCACTGTTTCAGAAACTCAGGAATGTTGCCTCCCCACACTCATCCTCGAGCATGTGTGCTCTTGAGGTCTCCTTACCCCTCTCGAAACCTTAGAGCCCTTCTCCAGGCTCTTCCAAGGACTTAATCAGGGAAGAGGTTGCTCGGTCTCTGCTTTCTCCCAAGAAGGCTGGTGTCCACAGGATACATTTTAACATGTTCATTTTGATGACAGAGGACTAGCAATGTAGCATCCATGTGACACGTCACAGAATTATAATCAGGGTGTGGGGCCGTGGAATCAGGCAGGGTGGGGTTCAGGTCTTCACTCTGTTACAGCCCAATTTTGTAACATTGGGAAAATTTTGGAACCTGAGTTGATTATGCTCTTTGTGCCTCGGTCTTCTCATCTGTAAAATGGGCATGATGATGCCCACTGTGTGGGGTTGTGGTGAGGAACAGAAGAGCTCGTGTGAAGTTCTCAGCACAGCAGGAAGCACACAGTAAGCTCTTGTAAATGCAGCCTTTGTAGACCCCAGTTGTAGTGTTAATAGTGCTCCCCCCGGCTGTGTCAGTCGCACTTCTGAGAATCTCTGTTGGCTTCCCCCTTGTCACTCAGGATCAGTTACAGTCGTGGATTCGCGGCAACGTGAGTGCCTGTGCGAGGTCCATCTTCATATTTGATGAAATGGACAAGATGCACGCCGGCCTCATAGACGCCATCAAGCCTTACCTAGACTATTACGACAACCTGGATGGGGTCTCCTATCAGAAAGCCATCTTCATATTTCTCAGGTAAAGTCGGGGCCGGGACATGGTTGAAGAGCTCTGAGCCCCAGCCCTGGGGGCTTCGGGGAGAAACACCCCAGTCCTTACTCACTGGAATTGTCCCGCAGCAATGCTGGAGCAGAAAGGATCACAGATGTGGCTTTAGATTTCTGGAGAAGTGGAAAGCAGAGGGAAGAAATCAAGCTCAAAGACATGGAGCATGCCTTGTCTGTGTCGGCCTTCAATAACAAGAACAGTAAGTGGGGGCACTGCTCTGGCGGTCCGGTGGTTACGACTCCGCACTTGCAATGCAGGGGCCATGGGTTCGAACCCTGGTCAGGGAAGTAAGATCCCACATGCAGTGCAGCGCAGTGAAAGAAAAGAAAGCACAGTAAATGGGGTTATCTGCTCCTAACACCAGACCCCTCCCCTGGCCCCATTCATGATCCTGCATCCCTGTTTTAGACTGACAGCCTCCCCATCACCTGGGACCGATTCTCGGTCTCTTCCCCAGGCCTACTGAGGTCTGAATTCTGAGGGAATCTGTGTAAACAAACTTCAGGTGACTTATACTCACACTCAAGAAAGAGGAACTTTGTTGATCCTCAACATCTTGAATATTTGTTTCCTGTTTTCTTCAGTTAAATCGAAGCAGATGGTGGAACAAGGAAGACTGCTGGGGAGGCTTTGATGCAGATGGGCCGTCAGGTCCCTTGCTTTCTTGCCTTGCCACGGAACTCTGAGGGTCTGTGCCCTGGAGGAACAGCCCGACAAGGAAGGGCTGCAGTTTTAAATAAATAGAGTGGTGAGGGAATGCTCATGTGAGGGTGACATCTGAGCTGACCTGAGGAATGAGGGAGCCATGGGGAAATGAGAGAAAAGCATTGCACCAGGGGGAACAGCACACGCAAGGCCCCTGAGGTGGGAGTGTGCCGGGACGAAGAGGAACATAGGAGAATAGCAGGGGGCCAGATAAGAGCTGGAGCTTGGGGTGGGCTGCAGATCGTGGAAGGCCTGGGGACCCACAGCAGGGCTCGGCTGCAAGTGGAAAAGGGAGTCCTTGGAGGGTTTTGAGCCGACTGCCCTGTTCAGACCTAGTTTTAACAGGACTGCCTGGCTGCCAGGTGGAGAACAAACTGAGGGCGGCAGTGGGGGCATGGGGACGGCCGGCGAGGAGCGGCTGCAACAACCTAGAGGAGAGATGCTGGCGGCTTGGCCAGGCGTGGCCGCGGTGGGGGTGGTCAGCCACTGTCAGCCTGGTGTGTACTTTGAAGGTAGAAACAATGAGATTTCCCACAACGAGACTGTGTGTGGGAATGAGAAAGGAGGATCTGGTCTGAGCACTTGGCAGGGCCCCCCTCCCTGCCCCGTTCGTTAAGGGGGTGGCCTCCAGGAGGAGCAGGTTTGCAGGGAGCAGGGGAAATGACGCGTTGGAGGCATGGGAGCAGGCAGCTGAAGTCCCAGTGCACTTGTGTGGGGACATGTGGGGGAGTGCCTCTCAGGCTGAGGACAGGCCAGGGAGTGGTCACCAGGGCTCTGTAAAGTCATTTGCTCCACCTGAGCACTCTTCAGGGGTCTCTCTGTTTGGGGGTCCTGGTTGTCCTGATTCCCTGGCTGATTAGCCTTCTGCCCTCCTTGCCTGACGGCCCCAACTCAGCATTCACAGCCCCTGGCACTACGGGGGATCATCTGTTTAGTGGCTGACTGGGTGGCTCCTCCGTTGTGAACCCCGGGAGGCAGGTCAGCCTCTGCCTGACTGTGCTCTGTCCCCAGCCTCAGGCAAGTCCAGCAGGCCTTCGGGAGACTGGCCAGGGCTGTCCCACTTGCTGCGGGCCTACCACCCAGCACTCAGTTTGGTTCTTTCCCACGGCCACAGACTCCACCCCATCCAGTCAGTCAGATGTTTACTAAGCCCCGGCTGTGTGCAAAGCCCTGTTGGGCAGGAAAAGAATAAACCCCAGTTGTGATGCCATGATTGACAGTAAGAAACGTGTGTCTGGCCTTTGTCCGCATTTTCTGGCCCAGCGCTCCTAAAGCCCTTTGGAGGTTCCAAGAAGTGAGAGCCATAAAGGTGTCTTGGTGTTCCTGACAAGCCCCTTTCAGCCACCTGGAGTCTGTGTTAAGTGAGGTGACTTTTGCAGAATACCTAAGGTGGGGGGCACTTTCCAGGGGAACCGCCCTGGATTGGAGGGTTAGAGCTTTCAGTCTCCAACCCTTTCAGGCCCCTGGGGAGGGGAGGGGCAGCTGAAGGTTGATTCAGTCGCCAGTGGGCAGTGATTTAATCAGTCATGCCTATGTAGAGAATTTTCCTTAAGAACCCTAAAAGACAGGGTTCGGAGAGCTCCGGGTTGGTGAAGACGCAGAGATTTGGGGAGAGTGATGGGCTCAGAGTTCATGGGAGCTCCACGCCCCTTCCCACATGCCTTGGCCCCTGCGTCTCCTCCAGCTGGCTGTTCCTGAGTCATATCTTTTTATAATAAACCAGTAGTCTAGTCGTAAAAGATTTCTCTGAGTTCCATGAGCTCCACTTACAAAGAAATTGAACCCAAGGAGGGACATCATTGGCCCCTCAGAAGCACAGGGGACAGCCGGAACTTTCGGTCGGGGGCTGGGGGGGCTGTCTTGTGGGACAGCGCCCGGCCTGTGGGACCTGATGAGGTCTCCGGGTGCAGTGTCGCCAGAACTGAGGTGAACTGTAGGGCCTCCAGGTGGTGTCCGAGGAGTGCTTGGTAGTGTGGGGGAAAAACCCAGGTGGGAAGGGCGGCAGAGCCAGCCCGGGATTAAGGCACAGGACGGAAGCGGGAAGGTGGAAGGAGAGACATTCTGAAGAACCTCCGGCCGTGACCC
>NW_011494947.1:3466254-3476230 GCF_000754665.1 Bison bison bison
GCAGACCCCCCGGCCGTGACCCAGCGGGTGCTGGCTCGCCTCAGGAGGGAGTGGGAGGGTCCAGAGGCCGGGGTCCTCCCAGACCCGTGACCGCGGCGGCTCAGGCCTCGTCCGGGAAAGCGTGCGCCCTGCGGCCAGAACAGCACTGTCTTCACACGTTAGTGGGGGCTCTAGCTTTTGGTCCCCCAAACGCTCTGGAGGGTTTGGACACGGTGGCGGCGGCAGAGAGCATCCACCCTGTCACTGATCCAGCCACAGGAACCCCAGCCAGTCGCAAATTTCCAAGAGGCCGGTCTTTCCCCGGGAACTCCCGTCACCTTCCCCGTTCTGTGAACCTGCCAACCTGTGAGTCTCTGGTCCCTTGTCTGCATGGCCTGTCTGTCCTGGGACAGCCGGTGAGCCTCCTTCCCACGTGAGGTCTTGAGCTCACGTCTTGAGAGGCCTCCCCGCCCACTGTGGCGTCACCCTGTCATTGGCTGCTGACAAGCCAGGCGAGCTCACTGGTTAGTCTGCCTGCTCCTTAGACCAGTCTCCCCTGAGGGCAGGCATGGGGCTCCCCCTCGTGGTCGACACACTGCCCACGCGTGTGGACGGGCCGATGGGCAGACCGACGGTGGATGAACAGCACCTTTTTCTTCCCAGGTGGCTTCTGGCACAGCAGCTTAATTGACCGAAACCTCATCGATTATTTCGTTCCCTTCCTCCCGCTGGAATATAAACACCTGAAGATGTGCATCAGAGTCGAAATGCAGTCCCGAGGCTACGAGGTGGACGAGGACATTGTGAGCAGGGTGGCCGAGGAAATGACATTTTTCCCCAAAGAGGAGAGAGTTTTCTCCGACAAAGGCTGTAAAACCGTGTTCACCAAGTTAGATTACTACTACGATGACTGATGGCGCCACAGCGGCTGCTTCCCGCATCCCCGCTCTGGTCCTGGACGAGGAGTGAAATGAATTCGTCCTGTGTGACAGGACAGGCGCTTGCCCGGGCATTATTTTTTCATCCAGCAGAATCTGCAGGCTGTCGGTGACGGATGCAGACGGGGAGCAGCCCCCAGGGCCTGCAGAGGAGGGGAGGAGCCAGCTCCCAGCCCAGCCAAGCCAGGGCTCATGATTTTTTTTTTTTAAAATCATGTTTTAATTTCAAATGTTTCTGTTTCAAGGAAGGATGAATCAGTTTTACTGAAAAATTTATTTAAAATGGTTTTTAACATTATGAGAAACTTTTCAGACTCTTAAGTTGTTGACTTGTGTGTGTGTTAGTAATTTCCTATCATTACAACGTACGCTGTGATGTCACTACTGCGTAAATGCCCACGCCTGCCGCCCTCAGTCTGTCCTCTAGGGTGGCGTGACGGGGACCGAGGCTGGAGCAGCGAGCAGACCTGTCATGGGATGACCACTGCAAGGGCGATGAGCCTTAGACAGCAGACAGACACACTCAGGCCCAAGTGTCCTTCCCAAGAGTGTTCATCACAGTAACACTGTGAACTGTAACACTGTGAATGATCTTAGTAACACTGTGAACAATTTGTTAGAAACAGAATTTCCTGGAAAGCAAAGTGTCTGCAAGCCTGTCGCTTGCCTGTCAGTCAGCTTTGCAATGGCCCCTCTCTGCTTTCCATTCCTGAATGAGTCACGCACTCAGTGGCAGGTTTTGCCAAATTTTCATAAAATACGGTTTTTCATATTTTTTTACTCATTTTCATCATGTTTAATCAACTCCCCAAACCTCTAGGAAAGCTTAGCCCCCATGACGCTGAGCACGGTGTTTCTATTTGTTAAATGCAAATGCTGCCACTTTACAATAAAACGGTATGATTCGTGAATACATTTTTCGTGAAAAAAAAAAACACCTCGAGGCCCTACCTTCTGTGCTTGAGCTGTGAATTGAGACCTAACAGCGCATCCCAGGCTGAAATGGGGAGGAGCGTGACACAGCTGAGGATCCGGGTGGCTCCGGCTCTGCTCAGCTCCCTGGGGTGTCACAGGTTCATGGAGCTCCCAACTCCCAGCTGTGAAGTTCATTCAAGTCTGGAGACCTAGCCCCCACTGAGAAGCCAGGCAGGAGCACAGAGCAGTGTAGGCGCCTAAATACCTTGTATTGTGCAACACATGTGTGCCTACAAGGGCTCCTGTGGGTGTGAGTGTCTGCAGTGCTCACAGGAGCGGTCTTCAGCAGGCACAGAAGACGGGGGACCCCCTGCCTCAGGGCTACGCACCCAGTACAGGAACTAAGGCCACCCAGGCCCCTAAGGCAGCCCTGAGCACTGGAAAGTTCCTGATGTTGCCCTGAAGCTGGCCTGCTGTCGTGTCCCCAGGAGTCACGGAGGGGCTATCCATTCATCTGAAGAAGTCCCCAGCCCCTGGGAGTCTCTATTAGGGGACACTGGGGTCCCTGACTCACCTAGAAAGTTGTCTTCCAGATGAGGCTGTGTGGGGTGAAGTGGAAGCGGCAGAGGCCTGGGACCCAGATGGAGAGAGGGCAGGCTCACGGGGTGCACTTCCAATCTGAAAATGGGGGAGTGGGTGACCTGATGGTGAAGAGGGTCTCAACTTTGTAGAAAGGGCTCCATCCTCAGTCCTAGGAAGAGCCACTGTGAACAAATCACTCGCTGAAAAGCCCAGGTTGAGAGATTAAGCTGAGATCTGGTTAACGTAACAAGGATTTCGTTATTTTCAGGTTCTGGGCGGGAAGACCAGGCAAGCAGGTTTCCTGATCTGAGCTTGGCCACACTTTAGGTCCAGAATGGCAGCCGTGAATCACATTTTAGGGCCTCGCTTTCCTGCCTGCATTAATTTTAGAACATAGCTGTTAGAAAACCAGCTTGGGACTTCCCCAGTGATCCAGTGATTAAGACTGGCTTCCAGTGCAGGGGGTGTGGCTCTGACCCCCGGTGGGGGAACTCAGGTGCCACATGCCGTGGAGTGCAGCCAAAACACAGAGCGAGACCAGCTCTTTCTGATGGTACTTACATCCAGGAAAATTAGCTGGGGTGTGACTCATCATCTAATCCAACTTAACTTTGTACCGAACAGCCTTTAAGGTAAACGTTAACATGAAGACAGCCAACCAGCGTGTTCAGTAAGCCTAATTCACCCAAGTTATTAAAGAGCCTTTCTTCTCAGCTCAAACTTCAGAGCTTCCAAATAAACCAGAAAAAAAAATCTTCAAGTGGCATCTCATGATAAAATTTAAGCTTTATTATTTGACATTCAGTAGGTCAGTCCAAACTCATCTACGTCTTACTCAGGGTGAGGAGGCTGGGCCATGGGCATCTGTGGCCTTTTCAAGTTACAAGTCAGTAACAGCAGTCCAAAGGTAGCCAACACGTCTTGAGTTTATTGCATCATTGTAAACAAGAAATCTTATCTCCTCCTGACCAGACACCCAAAAGGTTCTAAAAGAAATTTAATTTAGATCCAACTTGAAGACAGGTACTAAAAGTTTCAAGCCTCACCTTGACATTTTTTAAAGACTAAGTGTGATCCTCTATAAGGCACTGCCATGCTGTAGGAACATTCATTCTGCCACATCTTATACATATAAAAAAGCTGCATGTTCTCATTACGCGTCTTCAGTTGCATTGCAACCACAAGATGGAGTGATTCACACTGGCTGGAATCAAAGTCTTATTTCCCCAAGGCCAGGGCAGTGCAGCCTGGCACCACCATAAAGGACATCATTCTTAGATGACACCCAGGACCAGCCAAGACCATCTGTTTTAAGAGCATCTGATAAAGAAACAGGAAATTATCCCTTCACGTTTTAAAATAAGCAACGTTTTGTTTCTCTATTAGGTAAGATTCCCAGTAAAAACATTATTAAAAATAGCCATGTTCTTAAAAACTCAAGCGTTTCTAGTGTACAATACTTTCTCTTTGGCAATGCAGAACCTGCAAGCTGACCATCCAGTTGGCACGTGTCATCTGTGGAGAAAGGTGGGGTTCTGCGGATTTCCAATGGTTCTGTGGAGTCAAGTGAAAAGCTGACCCACATGTAAACTGTAACAAGCATTCCACCGTGGGAACCAAGGACTCAAACTCGAAGCCAACGGCTGTGTTCTGATCCATCTCTAGAGATGAGATGGCTGGTGGGACCCGGAGCCCTGGCTGAAATTCAGGAGGAGCAGCAGTACCAGAAAGGCTGCGGTCAACACCAAGTGAGAATTGGGGATGGAATCTCACGACGAGGGTTGTAAACAGCAGCAAAGCCGCGGACAGAAGGAGAGGTCCTGCCCGTTCTGTGGGGCCGCAGGGGCCTGGCACGGAGCCCCCACCCCACAAGCAGACGGCTCGCCCAGCCGTGTGCTTGGCCTTTGGACCTGGGTTCTCCCACTGGACAATCTGTGCCCGAAGGTGCCACCAATGTTACCTGAAAATACTTCATCTTAGTGAACGTGTTCTGTAAAAGAAAAAGAGCTAGAGCTGAAGAGTGTTTCTGGCAGGTGAAAACCAATGCTCCCTGGCTTGCATTAGCCCCTGAACTTTAGTTCAGCTTCTGGGATGAGGGTACCGTTGGGTCAGAAAGAGTCCTTGGCCTCTGTTCTCAAGGCACTTCTGTCAAGGTCAGTTAAGTGTGTGCGGGAGGCGGATTTCAAAAGTTCATTTCCATCTGTGAACAGCTGCGCCGCCGTCATGCTGCAACACAAGTTCACTTGACAGCGGAGCATCATTTCACAAATCAACCCTCAGAACCTTCCGGATCCCGCGAGTCCACAGGTGCAAATGAGCAAACCCCGAGGAGGTCTTCAAAGTGCTTCTTCAGGCCCGGCCCCAGGTCTGCTGGGCGCCTGCTCGCGTCTCAGCCCGCCTGCACGAGGGCTCAGTAGAAGTCCAGCCGTGACTGCACGGTCTTGCAGCCCTTGTCTGAGTATATTTTCTCGTCCTTCGGGAAGAACGTCATCTCCTCTGCCACTCGAGTGACGACGTCTTCATCGACGGCGGAACCGCGGGCCTTCATCTCCGCCCGCACGCACATCTTCACGTGTCTGTACTCCAGGGGCAGGAAGGGGATGAAGTAGTCGATGAGGTTCCGGTCTATCAGGCCGCTGTGCCACAGGCCACCTGGGGAACAGGGCACAGCTGGGTTTCCTGCCACTTCTGTCCTTGTCACCCCGCCAGCGTGCGGCTCCTACAGGGCCTGTCCTGATCCCCAGCACATTCCCCACGTCTGCGGCCCTCAAGATTCGCTTTTGGTCAAGGCTGATGTAAGGTTGGTTGGCTACCCCCGCTAACTGGCTTCTAGAATAGCATGCCCTCCAAAAAAAGAGTCCCTACTTCAGCCAAGCTACAGGGGTGAGCAGATTCTGTGGTTTTGTGAAAGGAAGAGAGACGGCTGGGACTTTCCTGGCAGTCTGGTGGTTAGGACCGGAGCTTCTACTGCAGAGGGCGCAGGTTCGATCCCTGGTTGGGGAACTAAGATCCCACAAGCCGCAGGGCCAGAATAAAAAAAAGAGAGAGAACAGTGATGCTGTGGGCAGGGCGGAGGGCAGAGGGCACCCACTCAGGGAGACTCACTGTGTTTGTTATTGAAGACTCCGACAGACAGCACCGCCTCCAGGTCCTTCAGCTGGATGTCCTCTCTCTTTCTCCCAGCCCGCCAGAAGTCAAGGGCCGTCTTAGTTATGAGGTCTCCGCCTGCGTTGCTGAGTTTGCCAAAGAAACCAGATTAAAATCACACCCTGACTTCTCTATGACATATACACACTAGTATATATAAAAGATAACTAGTGAGAACCGACTACATAGCGCAGGGAACTCTACTCAATGCTCTGTGGTGACCCAGATGGCTAAAAATATCTAAAACACAGTGTACACACGTATATATCACTTTGCTATAACCTCAGATATGCAGATGACATCACCCTTATGGCAGAAAGCAAAGAGGAACTAAAGAGCCTCTTGATGAAAGTGAAAGAGGAGAGTGAAAAAGCTGGCTTAAAGCTCAACATTCAAAAAACCAAGATCATGGCATCTGATCCCATCACTTCATGGCAAATAGATGGGGAAACAATGGAAACAGTGACAGACTTTATTTTCTTGGGCTCCAAAATCACTGCAGATGGTGACTGCAGCCATGAAGTTTTTAAATTTCTTTTGACACTTGCTCCTTGGAAGAAAAGCTATGACCAACCTAGACAGCATATTAAAAAGCAGAAACATTACTTTGCCAACAAAGGTCCGTCTAGTCAAAGCTATGGTTTTTCCAGTAGTCATGTATGGATGTTGAGAGTTGGACCATAAAGAAAGCTGGGCACTGAAGAATTGATGGTTTTGAACTGTGGTGTTGGAGGAGACGCTTCAGAGTCCCTTGGACTGCAAGGAGATCCAACCAGTCCATCCTAAAGGAAATCAGTCCTGAATATTCATTGGAAGGACTGATTCTGAAGCTGAAACTCCAATACTTTGGCCACCTGATGTAAAGACCTGACTCATTGGAAAAGACCCTGATTCTGGGAAAGACTGAGGGCAGGAGGAGAAGGGGGCAACAGAGGATGAGATGCCATCACCTACTCAATGGATATGAGTTTGAGCAAACTCCGGGAGATGGTGAAGGACAGGGAGGCCTGGCGTGGTGCAGTTCTTGACGTCACAGAGTCAGACATGACTGAGCGACGAACAACAAACTACCACAGAAACTAACACCACACTAAATCAACTAGACTCCAATAAAAATTAATTTTAAGAAAAAGACTCTAATCAGGAAACGTACCTGCTCTAAGGTCACTCTTTTTTTTTTTCAGTTTCTATGCAGCTTAAAGCCAAATATATAAACCAGTCTATATGTATTAAAGGGTTGTAATGACTTCTTACTGATGTCACTTATTATCAGGAAATGCTGAGTTTTCTAAGATGGAATCAGTTTGTGATAGTTCTCTAAAGTTTATTTTTAATCAAGGAGTATTTAGTATGTGCTACTAGACAAAGAAAAAAAACAAAGCAACTGCCCTCAGGAGCTGAAAATCTGTTTTCTCAGGCAGAGAAAAAAAAAAAAAAAAAAACTTGGTGTGCAACGCTGCAACTTTTTATAAACCCCAGAGATGACATGTGTAGGTAGCGAAACTGCCTATTTTCAGAAACAATTTCCTTCATTCGTTTCCTCCTGCCCCTGCCCGGTGCCATGCTGACACCAGCAACCTGGAAAAAGTCTGCAAGTTACTTTTGCCAGGCTGGCACATTTGTCCCCAGCACCTCATTCTAGCCCTGGGAAAATGAAGGGCTCGGTACATTCCCACTCAAGAAATGCCTCCCACTGACCTGAGAAAGATGAAGATGGCCTTCCGGTAAGACACGCCATCAATCTGCTCGTAGTAATCCAGGAACGGCTTGATTGCGTCAATGACTCCCGGGTGCAACTTATCCATCTCATCAAATATGAACACAGAGCCCGCACATGCACTCACGTTACCCCGGATCCACCTCTGTAACTGGTCCTGGACCAACCATAAAAGAAGAAATGGGACATGGGGACTCAAAAGGGTGTGCCCAGGGGAGAAATGCTATGCTGTTCTTCACACTCAGGAAGGTGAAAAATCAGAGCTCTCTGGGGTTTAACAAAAACCACATCCTAATCTGCACTCACTGGGTAACTAGTTTTCCAAAACTTCATCTATAAAAAGTGGGAGGAACGTGGCTGATTCATGTCAATGTATGGCAAAAACCACTACAATATTGTAATTAGCCTCCAATTAAATAAATTTTTTTAAAAAATTAAATTTTAAAAAAAGAAAGAAAAAAAGGGGTGGGGGGGGACAGAAACCAGCAGAGAGATGGGTGCTAAAAGGCAAATAAGTGTTTTCCTAACTCAAATGAAGTACCCAGAGCAACTTCTTAAAGGTTTAAGAAGTATAAGATATGTGAATATTTATCATTTCACTGGTAACCAACCAGTAATTTTCATCTCACTGTGGATGGAAATCTCAATTCTACTAGACATACTGAGGAATAAGAAACTAGACTAAGACCAGTGCTGTATCCAAGGCCAGTGCCTTGTATGGCGTTACAAGTGCAGTGAACAAAGACGCTGACCTAGATAACATGTCATGACAAGCGTTTGTGCCTGTATTTCCAGGGAATTATGAAAGAATTTGGAAAATAAGAAAATCATTCTCTTTTTGGCTGTCTTCCCTGTCTTATTGTTTATGTGGCAGATATACACTTTTACTTCCTTGTTCAGTTTCTATTCCTTATCTCAGTCCCCACCTAACACTAAATAGGAACACTAAGGATGTAGGAATACAAGGATGTCCACTTAAACAAGAACCCTACTGGACAACTTAACAATACAATGCCAAGAATGCGAAGGACAGGAGGAGCAAAGGGAAAAACCGCTACTGAGGAGGAAAAAAAATCCTCTGGTCCTCACTGCTTAAATGCAGAGGGCAAGCTGAAGCTACATCATAGGCAGGAATTTATTTTTTCCTTTTTGGCTGTGCTTGAGGGATCTTAGTTCCCTGATCAGGGATTAAACCTGTGCCTTCAGCAGTGAAAACACGGAGTCCTAACCACGAGACCACCAAGGAATTCCCAAAGGAGCCTTAAATAAAGCCATTTGAGTCTGTTTCACTTAACCAAGGGCTGGGACGGGGATGCTGTGCATACTCACTGCACAGCATGGCTACCCTGCAGACTGGGAGACAGGAGATTTGGGTTCCAGTTTCTCATTTGTCGTAAGGTCACAAAGACTGTAGGGAGCAAGTCACCTTCCCGCTCTTGGCTCCATCTTTTAATGGAACATCACCCCGCTGTACTGGGCTTCCCTGGTGGCTCAGTGGTAAAGAACCCACCTGTCAACGCAGGAAATGCAGGTTCGATCCCTGGATCGGGAAGATCCCCTGGAGAAGGAAATGGCAACCCATTCCAGTATCTTGTCTGGGAAATGCCACAGACAGAGGAGCCTGGTGGGCCACAAGTCCATGGGGTGGCAAAGAGTCGGACACGACTTAGCGACTGAGCACACCCACACCCAGCTGTATTATTTTGGAATCGGTGAGGCAGAAGCTGCAGAACTGCAAATGGCAAAGGGTCACCAGGGTGGGGGGCTTGTGCCTTAAACCCGTGGGGTCTGGGGCTACTGCAGCGCAAAGAAAGAATCAGAGGATGGAGTCAGGGAGTGGGTCACCCAGACCAGTCGGAGAAGCCAGAGGACGGGATAACAATTCCTTGCCTGATACAGTTTTATGTGCTGCTCATGAGGGAAGTGCAGGGTCGACACAAACAGGTGGACAAAGTTGCTCTTCAGGCCTTTGGGGTGAAGATTTTCAGCCACAATTTGGCTGACAAAATTCTTGCCTGTGCCAGCCCAGCCGTGTAAGGAGAGAGTCAGTGGTTTCTTGGGATTTTTGTTGTTCTTGAAGCCAGTCAGCGCCTTGAGAATCACCTCTGTGGCCAGATGCTGCCCAAACAGCTTCTCCTCCAAGTCCTGCTTGAGGGCTGCAGGAGCCAGCCCGAGAACAAGAGAGAAAAATACACATTAATCACGCACCAGAAGAGCAGTGCTCGCCCCAGCTGGCCAAAGTGGAAGGCACAGGTTCGCAAAGTGGTCCAGCATGGGATCTCTGCCAAACCCCAGGGCTGGCACTGAGGCGGAACCACCGGGCTGCGGTCACACGAGGCCACTTCCAAGGAAACGGACTGGAGAAGGAAACTAAATGTGTTCGCTCACCCAAGGACTGGCCCTCTCGACTGGGCTGCTTTGCAATTCCCCGAGTCAACCCTACTGGCTTAGAAGAAAACCGAGGGTCAGATGTGGGCTTTCGGGGCGGACGCTGCACGTCTGAAAGGTACTTAACAGGGTCGACACGGCACAGAAAGGCGGGTGCTTTTTCAGTTTCTTCTTACTGTCCTCCCAAGGAATGCAAACTTTTAGGGAGGAAGTTGGGCAGAACCCCCCACGATCCGGAGGATCTCTCCGAAGACACGGCTTCCGAGGCTGCAGCTGGGACCGAAACCCCACCTCTCCCTCCTACCCCATC
>NW_011494947.1:3476330-3479952 GCF_000754665.1 Bison bison bison
GCACTGCCGCCCGTGAGGGGCCTGTCTCCCGCACCCCGCGAGCCCCTCCAGGGCAGCCCAGCCGTACCCGACGCGTTGAGCGGCCGCTCGCTGCGGCAGCACTCGGCGAAGCGGCAGTACAGGTCCTTGTAAGACAGGTAGCCAGTGAGCGCCGACGCGGCCCCGATGGCGATGCCCACAGTTATAGGCTCGAATGCCGCCACCACGTGGGCCGCCAGCAGCAGCCTCAGCGCCGCGGCGCCCCCAAGCCGCGGATCCAGCCGCATAGCACACAGAGCCCCCACAGCTACCGCCTTCCCAGCAGTCTGGGCAACCCAGGCGGCCGGGCGGTGGGATGGACTTCCGGTGTGCGTCACTTCCGACCTCTAGGTCCGCCCACTCCATAGGACGGCTTCGTTGGCTAGGGGCGTGGCTCCGTGTCGCCATCTTTGTGAGTGGCACAAAAGCCAGACGTCTCCGTTCAGGGGCGTGGCTTTGTGCCGCCTTCTTTGCGAGTGGCACGAAAATCGTCTCAGCTTGGTCCAGTTGAGTCGCTCGCTAGTTTCCGACTCTTTGCGACCCCATAGACTGCAGCACGCCAGGCCTCCCCTGTCCATCACCAACTCCCGGAGTTTACTCAAACTCATGTCCATCCAGTCGGTGATGCCATCCAACATCTCATTCTCTGTCGTTCCCTTCTCCCACTTTCAATCTTTCCCAGCATCAGGGTCTTTTCAAATGAGTCAGCTCTTCGCATCAGGTGGCCAAAGCATTGGAGTTTCAGCTTTAGCATCAGTCCTTCCAATGAATATTCAGGACTGATCTCCCTTAGGATGGACTGGTTGGATCTCCTTGCAGACCAAGGGACTCTCAAGAGTCTTCTCCAACTCCAGAGTTGGAGAAAAGCCGTCTAGGGACCCGCTTGGTGGTGGTGGTGATTTAGTCTCTAAGTCCACTCTTGCGATCCCATGGACTGTAGCCTGCTAGGCTCCTCTGTCTGTGAGATTTTCCAGGCAACAATACTGGAGTGGTTAGCTTCTGTTTCAAACCCATGCCTAACTTCTACTGTTTCGTTTTCTTCCCAGATCTTTCCACACTTTGCTTTGTCAGCCCTCCTTTCACTTCCCCTGGAGCTATCCTGAGCGTTTGTCAAGTCTCCCCACCTACCTGCCTTCCTGAAACAGTTGCTGAGTGCTGTGGACTGCGGGCCCCAGGCTGAGCCCTGTGGCTACAGCAAGGCAGACGTGCGAGGTCCAACCCAGAAGTCCATTCTTACGTTGAGCTGCTACAAGGCCAGCTCCTTGCTGGATGCTGGGAGACAGCAAGGAAGTAGAGGAGGCTGCCCCTACCCTCTGGACCTCTGGGGAAGGCAGTCAGTGGGTGAGGGTCCATACTGAGCTCTTTGAAGCTCAGGGGCCATGGAGCAGGGAAGGCGTTTGTCTAGACTGGAAAGAGTTGACCAAGTGAGAGTGATGTTGTTAAAATGCTGCGCTCAATACGCCAGCAAATTTGGAAAACTCAGCCAAAGAATGAATGCTTTTGAACTGTGGTGTTGGAGAAGATGCTTGAGAGCCCTTGGACTGCAAGGAGATCCAACCAATTCATCCTAAAGGAAATCAGTCCTGAATACTCATTGGAAGGACTGTTGTTGAAGCTGAAACTCCAATATTTTGGCCACCTGATGCAAAGAACTGACTCATTGGAAAAAGCCTGATGCTGGGAAAGGTTGAAAGTAGCAACAGGACTGGAAAAGGTCAATTTTCATTCCAATTCCAAAAAAAGGCAATGTCAAAGAATGCTCAAACTATTGCACAATTGCACTCATCTCACACGCTAGCAAAGTAATGCTCAAAATTCTCCAAGCCAGGCTTCAACTATACGTGAACCATGAACTTCCAGATGTTCAAGCTGGATTTAGAAAAGGCAGAGGAACCAGAGATCAAATTTCCAACATTTTCTGGATCATCAAAAAAGCAAGGGAGTTCCAGAAAAACATCTACTTCTGCTTTATTGATTACGCCAAAGCCTTTGACTGTATGGATCACAATAAACTGTGGAAAATTCTGAAAGAGATGGGAATACCAGACCACCTGACCTGCCTCCTGAGAAATCTGTATACAGGTCAAGAAGCAACACTTAGAACTGGACGTGGAACAACAGACTGGTTCCAAATCGGGAAAGGAGTAAAGCAAGGCTGTATATTGTCACCTGCTTGTTTAACTTATATGCAGAGTACATCATGCAAAATGCCAGGCTGGATGAAGCACAAGCTGGAATCAAGATTGCTGGGAGAAATATAATAACCTCAGATACGCAGATGACACCACCCTTATGGCAGAAGGCAAAGAAGAACTAAACAGCCTCTTGATAAAAGTAAAAGAGGAGAGTGAAAAAGTTGGCTTAAATCTCAACATTCAGAAAACTAAGATCATGGTATCCAGTCCCATCATGTCATGACAAATAGATATGGAAACAATAGAAACAGTGACAGACATTTATTTTCTTGGGCTCCAAAATCACTGCAGATGGTGATTGCAGCCATGAAATTAAAAGACGCTTGCTCCTTGGAAGAAAAGCCATGACCAACCTAGACAGCATGCTAAAAAGCAGAGACATTACTTTGCCAACAAAAGTCCGTCCAGTCAAAGCTATGGTTTTTCTAGTAGTCATGTATGGATGTGAGAGTTGGACTATAAAGAAAGCTGAGGGCCAAAGAATGAATGCTTTTGAATTGTGGTGTTGGAGAAGATGCTTGAGAGTCCCTTGGACTGCAAGGAGATCCAACCAATCCATCCTAAAGGAAATCAGTCCTGAATACTCATTGGAAGGACTGATGTTGAAGCTGAAACTCCAATACTTTGGCCACCTGATGCAAAAACCCTGATGCTGGGAAAGGTTGAAAGCAGGAGAAGGGGACGACAGAGGATGAGATGTTTTGGATGACATCACCAATTCCATGGACTTGAGTTTGAGCAAGCTCCGGGAGATGGTGAAGGACAGAGAAGCCTGTTGTGCTGCAGTCCATGGGATTGCAGAGTTGGACACAACTAAGCAACTAAACTGAACTGAACTGACTTGTGAGCCTCATGGGTTTGTTGAGAGGGTCAAAAAGAGGTGACAGTCACAGCAAAAGGTCTTCCTGACCTCTTACTATCTGCAGCAGTAAGGGCTGTATCTGCATCAGCTCACTGGTACCCAGACAACTTCAAAAAGAAGGACCACTGTGATCCCCAGTTTACAGATAGGGAAACAGAGGCCCAGAGAAGGGACGTCCAGTGTCCAGAGCCACTCAGCCAGGAAGAGAGGGAATGAACCAAGTTCTGTGACCTTTGGAGTCCCAACCTCCTTCTCTCTGCACGGATGGCCCCGGAGGCCACAGAGCTGCTCCTCCATCTCTTACAGCGGCACCCCAGGGAACATGCTGGACTTGGCCAACTGCATGCCTGAGTCAGCCACTGTCCTCAGAGGCAGAAGGAGAACTGATTAGACTCAACAGATATGGTCTGGCAGCCAATCCACCTATTCATACCAGCTCACCTGTTCATACCAGCCCTGGTGGAGAAAGTTTGTCAGGGGGTCCTAGGAGAGGTGCTTTGCACACCCACCTTTGGGGGTAGAGTGGCAGGCCCTGCTAGGCTAGCCA
>NW_011494947.1:3480052-3480515 GCF_000754665.1 Bison bison bison
TATTTTCTTGGGCTCCAAAATCACTGCAGATGGTGATTGCAGCCATGAAATTAAAAGACGCTTGCTCCTTGGAAGAAAAGCCATGACCAACCTAGACAGCATGCTAAAAAGCAGAGACATTACTTTGCCAACAAAAGTCCGTCCAGTCAAAGCTATGGTTTTTCTAGTAGTCATGTATGGATGTGAGAGTTGGACTATAAAGAAAGCTGAGGGCCAAAGAATGAATGCTTTTGAATTGTGGTGTTGGAGAAGATGCTTGAGAGTCCCTTGGACTGCAAGGAGATCCAACCAATCCATCCTAAAGGAAATCAGTCCTGAATTTCATTGGAAGAACTGATGTTGAAGCTGAAACTCCAATACTTTGGCCACCTGATGTGAAGAACTGAATCACTAAAAAAGACCCTGATGCTGGGAAAGGTTGAAGGTGGGAGGAGAAGGGGACAACAGAGGATGAGATGGTTGG
>NW_011494947.1:3480615-3482371 GCF_000754665.1 Bison bison bison
CACTTTCCTTTCTTCTTCTTCTTCTTTTTTTTAATTAAAATATAGCTGACTTACAGGCTTCCCAGGTGGAACAGTGGTAAAGAATCTGCCTGCCAATGCAGGAGATGTGGGTCTGATCTCTGGATCAGGAAGATCCCCTGCAGGAGGAAATGGCAACTCATTCCAGTATTGTTGCCTGGAGAATTCCATAGACAGAGGGGCCTGGCAGGCTACAGTCTATGAGGTTGCATAGACTTATATTATATATAATATTCAATATATAAATATATAATATATAATTATTTAATTAAATATTATATATAAGCATAATAATATAATATAATTATAATACATAACATAATTATAATATATACCCATGAACAATATGAAAAGGCAAAATGATAGGATACTGAAAGAGGAACTCCTCAGATCAGTAGGTGCCCAATATGCTACTGGAGATCAGTGGAGAAATAACTCCAGAAAGAATGAAGGGATGGAGCCAAAGCAAAAACAATACCCAGTTGTGGATGTGACTGGTGATAGGAGCAAGGTCTGATGCTGTAAAGAGCAGTGTTGCATAGGAACCTGGAATGTTAGGTCCATGAATCTGGGCAAATTGGAAGTGGTCAAACAGGAGATGGCAAGAGTGAACGTCGACATTCTAGGAATCAGCGAACTAAAATGGACTGGAATGGGTGAATTTAACTACTACTGTGGGCAGGAATCCCTTAGAAGAAATGGAGTAGCCATCATGGTCAACAAAAGAGTCCGAAATGCAGTACTTGGATGCAATCTCAAAAACGACAGAATGATTTCTGTTCGTTTCCAAGGCAAACCATTCAATATCACAGTAATCCAAGTCTATGCCCCAGCCAGTAATGCTGAAGAAGCTGAAGTTGAACAGTTCTATGAAGACCTACAAGACCTTTTAGAACTAACACCCAAAAAAGATGTCCTTTTCATTATAGGGGACTGGAATGCAAAAGTAGGAAGTCAAGAAACATCTGGAATAACAGGCAAATTTGGCCTTGGAATATGGAATTAAGCAGGGCAAAGGCTAATAGAGTTTTGCCAAGAGAACACACTGGTCATAGCAAACACCCTCTTCCAACAACACAAGAGAAGACTACACATGGACATCACCAGATGGTCAACACCGAAATCAGATTGATTATATTCTTTGCAGCCAAAGATGGAGAAGCTCTATACAGTCAGCAAAACATGACCGGGAGCTGACTATGGCTCAGATCATGAACTCCTTAATGCCAAATTCAGACTTAAATTGAAGAAAGTAGGGAAAACCACTAGACCATTCAGGTATGACCTAAATCAAACCCCTTATGATTATACAGTGGAAGTGAGAAAGATTTAAGGGCCTAGATCTGATAGATAGAGTGCCTGATGAACTATGGACTGAGGTTCGTGACATTGTACAGGAGACAGGGATCAAGACCATCCCCATGGAAAAGAAATGCAAAAAAGCAAAATGGCTGTCTGGGGAGGCCTTACAAATAGCTGTGAAAAGAAGAGAAGTGAAAAGCAAAGGAGAAAAGGAAAGATATAAGCATCTGAATGCATAGTTCCAAAGAATAGCAAGAAGAGATAAGAAAGCCTTCTTCAGCGATCAATGCAAAGAAATAGAGGAAAACAACAGAATGGGAAAGACTAGAGATCTCTTCAAGAAAATTAGAGATACCAAGGGAACATTTCATGCAAAGTTGGGCTCGATAAAGGACAGAAATGGTATGGACCTAACAGAAGCAAAAGATATTAAGAA
>NW_011494947.1:3482471-3483262 GCF_000754665.1 Bison bison bison
CACTATGAACAAAGCTAGAGGAGGTGATGGAATTCCAGTGGAGCTATTTCAAATCCTGAAAGATGATGCTGTGAAAGTGCTGCACTCAATATGCCAACAAATTTGGAAAACTCAGCAGTGGCCACAGGACTGGAAAAGGTCAGTTTTCATTCCAATCCCAAAGAAAGGCAATGCCAAAGAATGCTCTAACTACTGCACAATTGCACTCATCTCACATGCTAATAAAGTAATGCTCAAAATTCTCCAAACCAGGCTTCAGCAATACATGAACTGTGAACGTCCAGATGTTCAAGCTGGTTTTAGAAAAGGCAGAGGAACCAGAGATCAAATTGCCAACATCCAATGGATCACCAAAAAGCAAGAGAGTTCCAGAAAAACATCTATTTCTGCTTTATTGACTATGCCAAAGCCTTTGACTGTGTGGATCACAAGGAAACTTCTGAAAGAGATAGGAATATCAGACCACCTGACCTGCCTCTTGTGAAACCTATATGCAGGTCAGGAAGCAACAGTTAGAACTGGACATGGAACAACAGACTGGTTCCAAATAGGAAAAGGAGCATGTCAAGGCTGTGTATTGTCACGCTGCTTATTTAACTTCTATGCAGAGTACATCATGAGAAATGCTGGGCTGGAAGAAGCACAAGCTGGAATCAAGATTGTCAGGAGAAATATCAATAACCTCAGATATGCAGATGACACCACCCTTATGGCAGAAAGTGAAGAGGAACTAAAAAGCCTCTTGATGAAAGTGAAAGAGGAGAGTGAAAAAATTGGCTTAAAACTCAACA
>NW_011494947.1:3483652-3484718 GCF_000754665.1 Bison bison bison
AATTGGCTTAAAACTCAACATTCAGAAAACTAAGATCATGGCATCTGGTCCCATCACTTCATGGGAAATAGATGGGGAAACAGTGGAAACAGTGTCAGACTTTATGTTTTTGGGCTCCAAAATCACTGCAGATGGTGACTGCAGCCATGAAATTAAAAGATGCTTACTCCTTGGAAGAAAAGTTATGACCAACCTAGATAGCATATTGAAAAGCAGAGACATTATTTTGCCAACTAAGGTCTGTCTAGTCAAGGCTATGGTTTTTCCAGTAGTCATGTATGGATGTGAGAGTTGGACTGTGAAGAAAGCTGAGCACCGAAGAACTTCTGAACTGTGGTGTTGGAGGAGACTCTTGAGAGTCTCTTGGACTGCAAGGAGATCTAACCAGTCCATTCTGAAGATCAGTCTTGGGTGTTCTTTGGAAGGACTGATGCTAAAGCTGAAACTCCAGTACTTTGACCACCTGATGGGAAGAGTTGACTCATTGGACAAGACTCTGATGCTGGGAGGGATTGGGGGCAGGAGGAGAAGGGGACGACAGAGAATGAGATGGCTGGATGGCATCACTGACTCAATGGACATGAGTTTGAGTGAACTCTGGGAGTTGGTGATGGACAGGGAGGCCTGGTGTGCTGCAATTCATGGAGTCTCAAAGATTCAGACACCACTGAGTGACTGAACTGAACTGAATATAATTATATATAAGCTATATATAACATTATATATACAATATATACCATATGCTGTATATAGTATAGGGAGAAGGCAATGGCACCCCACTCCAGTACTCTTGCCTGGAAAATCCCATGGACGGAGGAGCCTGGTAGGCTGCAGCCCATGGGGTCACTAAGAGACGGACACGACTGAGCGACTTCACTTTCACTTTTCACTTTCATGCATTGGAGGAGAAAATGGCAACCCACTCCAGTGTTCTTGCCTGGAGAATCCCAGGGACGGCGGGGCCTGTTGGGCTGCCATCTATGGGGTCGCACAGAGTCGGAAACAACTGAAGCGACTTAGCAGCAGTATATAGTATATATATAATATTATATTAAATATAATATAC
>NW_011494947.1:3484932-3492826 GCF_000754665.1 Bison bison bison
TTATATATAATACGTATTTTATTATATAATATAACAATAAACATACATATAATGTATATATATTCTTGTTCAGATTTTTTCCATTATACATAATTATGATATATTGAGTATAGTTCTCTTCCATACAATAGAAACTCAGCCCCTTTCCTCTTTCCTTCCTGAGCAAGACTCCAGCAGCCCAGCTTGCTGCAGACTACTTTCTCACCTCCCTTTTCTTACCTCCAGCCCTTGGAGAGAAGAAAATCAGTCAGTAATTTCTCCCTGTGGAAACTCAAAATAAATGGAAAAGAAAAAGAGAGTGAGAACCCTGTCCATCTCATTAAAAGATACACCTTCCATAAAAGTCTTACTTTTTGGTGTAATAATTATTTATTTTAAAATTTGTAACACATTTATGTTGCTTTGATCGATTATGTACTAAACACAGTATTTCCCAGATGGCATTAGTGGTAAAGAACTCACCTGCCATTGCAGGAGACATAAGAGACACAGGTTCGATCCCTGGATCGGGAAGATGCCTTGGAGAAAGAAATGGCAACCTGCTCCAGTATTCTTGCCTGGAGAATCCCACAGACAGAGGTGCCTGCTGGGTGACGTCCATGGGGTTGCAAAGAGTTGTACACGACTGAAGTGACTTAGCACACTCACGCACATACTAAAATAGAGTCGTCCAAAAGAAATGTTTTAACACCTAGAGCTTTGCAGTCACCAGAAAAAGTTTCATGTTAAATTTTAACTTGTTGTATATATGTGTGTGTGTATGTAAATATATATCTTGTTGCAGATAAATTAGACAGGATGATTAATAAACTACTTCATGCAGAAAGTACACTTCATTAGGATGACATTTCATGGGGTAACAGGATAGAAATGTGAATTCAAGTACAAAAAACTGATTGTAAATATCTGACTTGTTCCTGCATTTTGTAAGTGGAGGAAGGCAGGTGAAACTGCCATGGAGTTCAGATTCCACTGAGCATACCTACAAGAGCAAAGCAACTAGTGGTGTTATTATTATTAGCAATAATAGACAAGATAATAGGGTATTGAGTCTTTTGCAACCATTTAAACTTGGAGAAGGACATGGCAACCCACTCCAGTATTCTTGCCTGGAGAATCCTGTGGACAGAGGAGCCTGGTGTGCTACAGTCCATGGGGTCGAAAAGAGTCGGACACGACTGAGCGACTTAACTCAAACTTATAATGAGGGACTTCCTCGTTGTCAGTTTAAGTGGTCCAGTGGTTAAGAACCGCCTTTCAATGCAGGGGATTCAGGTGCTGTCCCTGGCCAGGGAGCTAAGAACCCACAAGCAGTGCAGCGGCTGCCCCCCCAGAAAAAAAGGGGAGGGAGGGGCAATTAGGTGTGTGGGCTGTATGGAAACTGTCTGTATCAACTTTGCAAATTTTCTGTAAATCTAAAACTATTCTCAAATAAAAGGTTTCTTTGGTTAAAAAAGACAGCTTTGTATGTGCTACTGTCTGACCC
This sequence comes from Bison bison bison, assembly GCF_000754665.1. Taxonomy (NCBI): domain Eukaryota; kingdom Metazoa; phylum Chordata; class Mammalia; order Artiodactyla; family Bovidae; genus Bison; species Bison bison. The sequence goes on from NW_011494947.1 coordinate 3,486,419, forward strand.
TTGGTGATACTGTAAAAATCATAATCATATAAGTTTTGCTTCTTCTAAACTGAAATTGGTTTATGAGAGTGTATAAATTGCACTTGATGGGCAGAAAATGCTCAAATCGTTGGCTGCAATGGATGTATCCATGAAAATGAATCTTTAAAGTGGTAAAACACTCTTTTTACTGATCAACTGTCATACATAGGGGGAACAAAAGTGGAAATACATACTAAAACTGTAAAGTGTATAAAAGTTCCTATGAAGCCTATGCTAAGTGACATAAGCCAGTCACAAAAGACAAGTACCGTATGACTCCACTCAGACGCGGTCCCTAGAACAGTTGAATTTGCAGAGACTGGACTGCAGAATGCTGGTCTCCAGGGCTTGGGGGAGGGGCCATGGGGATTAGTGTTCACTGGGTGTTGAGTTTCACTTCTGCCAGATGAAGCGTTTTGGAAGTTGAAGAGACAACAATGTGAATGCGCTTAACAATACTGAACTATACACTTAAAAATGGTTAAGATGGCAAGTTTCATGTCTATTTCCGCAACTAAATTATGTTTTGAATTTTAATTTAATTGGCGTATACTTGAGTTATAATGTTGTGTTAGTTTCAGGTGTGCAGCAAAGTGATTCAGTTATATATACACATGTATTCATCCCTTTTAAGATTATTTTCTCATATAGGTTATCACAGAAAACTGAGTAGCGTTCCTGTACTATACAGTACGTCCTGTTGATTATCTGTTTTATATATGTGTGAGGGTCCCCTGGACTCCAAAGAAATCAAACCAGTCCATCCTAAAGGAAATCAACCCTGAATATTCATTGGAAGGATTGATGCTGAAGCTCAAACTCCAATACTTTGGCTACCTGGTGCAAAGAGCTGACTCATGAGAAAAGACCCTGATGCTGGGAAAGATTGAAGGCAGGAGGAGAAGGGGACGACAGAGGATGAGATGGTTGGATGGCATCACTGACTAATGGAAATAAGTTTGAGTAAACTCCAGGAGATGGTGAAGGACAGGGAAGCCTGGCATGCTGCAGTCCATGGGGTTGCAAAGAGTCAGACACGACTCAGCGACTGAACAACAGATATGTGCGCATGAGTGCTGAGTTGCTTCGGTTGTGTCCAACTCTATGTGACCCCATGGACTGTAGCCCACTGGGCTTCCCTGTCCATGGGATTTTCCAGGCAAGAATACTGGGCTGGGTTTTGCCATGCCCTCCTCCATGGGAGTCTTCTTGGAGTGTGTATATATTCATCCCAAGCTCCTGAATTATCCCCCCACCACGTTTCCCCTTTCAAAACCACAGGTTTGTTTTCCATATCTGTAAGACTCTTTCTGTTTTGTTCATTTTGTTCATTTGTATCACTTTAAAAAATTAGATTCCACTTATGAGTAACATCATATGATATGTCTTTCTTGACCATAACTAAATATTTTTTTAACTTAAAAAAATGTTAAGTTCCTCTGATTATAACCCTCTGAATATGGAAATTTTCTTTCTGGATTGAGTCATCCTTATAATCGTCCTTTAGCCACAACGGCCAAAATAGCATGAATATGTTTTTAACCTTTTGGTAAGTAATGAATACATCGATCGTGGGGGCCGTGGTTGAAGGAGACTTCGCTGGTACCCACAGCTTCAGTTTGTCTAATGGTGTCAGGGATGGGGTGGCTGAAAGCCGGCTCTTTCTTCTGTACCGTGAGAGAAGGGCAGGTTGAGAAAAGGAGATCAATTTTAGGAAGGAGTTCAGTGGAAGCTGAGGATCTAAAGATTGATTCCTTTTCCATTATTCATGCTGAGCTCTCCTTGGAAAGTCTGCGGTACCCAGGGGTGTGCTTCCTGCAGTGTGAGGCTCCAGCCCTACTTATACCCTTTTGATGTCACGTGACAGGGTCTGTGTTTGGTCCAGGCTTGCATTAATCAGCCCGCAACACTGCCTGATCCCCGGTCACCTGGCCTGCTGAGCCAGTCCCCCTGTGCAGTCTCCTGTGTGTCCCGAGCTCTGCCAGCCCTCCTTGGTTGGATAACCTTCAAAATCTATAGCTCTCACACCCCTCACCCCCCTCCCCCAGATGGCCTGATTATGTGAAATAGCGGATTCTTGCAGTTCCTTCAGAGGTGGAGTTTCTTTTTTCTTTTCAGTGAATTAATTGGCTGCACTGGGTCTTTGTTGCCCCACATGGGCTTTCTCGCTTCAGCGAGCGGGGGCTACTCTCGGGTTGAAGTGTCTGGCTTTCTCTTGGTAGTGGCTTCTGTTGGTGTGGTTTGCAGGCTTAGCTGCTCCGCCAATTGTGGAATCTTCCAGGAGTAGGGATGGAACCTCTTTCCCCTCCACTGGCAGGTGGACTCTCAACCACTGGACCACCAGGGAAGTCCTTGGGGGCATTTCTGAGGGTCTGGAGCTCCAGCTGGCCCCAGTCCTCCAGACAGCCCATGGCGAAGTCCATTATGCAATTTTCCACACTCCACTTTTTCTCTAGCAAAGACCTGGAAAAATGGAATTTTAGACCACAATGTGGTTTAGCCCCCATAGAATCCATCTCTCAACTCTCCAGAGGTCCTGGCCCTTTGGATACAGTAGAAAATTTTTCCAGACAGATCTTCACAGAAAGGCCTGGGGGCCTCTGAGGCAAGATGTTGGATTTTGCACGTGGCGTTCAACTGCTTCTGACTTTCCAGTTCTGTTAGTGCCCAGCCCTGTCCTGGTGGTGGTGGTGGTGGAGGGCGGTCTCAGTCTCAGCTTCTCAGAGTCTTGGACCCCTTCTCCTCGGCAGTCACATAGTCCCCAGGGGAGCTGGGGTGACACCTGCTTTGCATGTGGTCACTTTGAGCTCTGGGTCTCCCCTCTCCTGGAAGATGGAGGGTGGGGACGGGGGTGCCTCCTGCAGTATCTCCACATGGGTTCAGTAATCAAGTCCAAATCCCCGCATTTCCCTGAGCTCCCTGCCTCTGTTACCACCTGCACCATCAGTGGAGGTTCTTGGCTTCCGAACAATAGAAGCTGATACTGACTGGCTGGGGCTTCTCCAAGGCTTCTTAGAAGAATCCAGGGTGGCCCGTGGAAATGTAAAAAACACTTGAGTGACCCCCAACTTGGGAGAGAGGATCCCAGAAGTGGGGCGTGTAGGTCTCAGTGGTGGAGGCTCCAAGGCCCCATTGGCCTGGCAGTGCCTTCATGGAGAGAGAAGCCAAAGGACCCAAGCCCAGTATCTTGACCTTGGATCAGCTAGCCAAGGGCAAGGCTGCTGTGGTGCCTGGGTAAGCCTCCCCATTTGTGCTATTATGCGTTCTCCAATGGCATTATGTCCCCTTGAAAATGTGAATATTCCCTGATTTGTCATTCGGCCACTTATCTTGAAGTTGGCCACTGGAATTTATGGAGGATGGGAAGATGGCCACAGGGCAGAGAACCTCAAAACCTTCCACAAAGAGCTTTCTGGACAATCTGGCCGTATCTGAGCCTCAGGAGGACATAACTGACCCCCCACATGCCCCTCAACTACATAATGATCTTGACAAGGTCCCATTCCTCCTCTTTTAAGAAAGCTTTTTTTTTTTTTAATGTAAAACAACTTATGTATTTCCAGTATCACTGAGTATCTTAAGATAAAAATTAGTTCATTTAGAACATCTTAAGAGAAATTGTAGGGACTTCTCTGGTGGCCCAGTGACTAAGACTCTGCGCTCCCGATGCTGGGGGCTCAGGTTCAATCCCAGGTCAGGGAACTAGATCCCACATACTGCAACTAAGACTCAGCGCAGCCAAAGAAAAATAAATATTTTAAAAACAAACAAACGAATATCTTAAGAGAAATTGTCTTTGAATGGGAGCTTCTAATACTCTGAGATCTGTGCAAGGTATACCTAGAAAACTTGCTGCTGTGGCAAAGGAAGCAATCAGATTGGGGGGATGGTGGTGGAGAGCCTGTGGGTTTTGTTTTTTTTTTAATTATTTCCTATAATATTGTCCTTCAGGCTACTGAAGGAGTTTCATATTTTCTTCAGACAACATTAGGCACTGAAGCTCTCTGTGGACAAGTTTGATGCTACATGAATTCTTCCATTTTGCTAGCACGGATATGGCTCCTGGTGGCCACTCCATTAGAATTGTTAAGTCCATTTCATATTTTTAAAATTGGTTTAATTATTTATTTTTGATTGCACTGGCTTCTCTTGTTGGGGAGTGTGGGCTTGAGGGTGTGAGGGCTCACTAGTTGTGGTGCATGGGTTTAGTTGCTCTGAGACATGTGGAATCTTCCCCGACCAGGGATCGAACCCGTGTCCCCTGCATTGGCAGGCGGATTCTTATTCACCATACCACCAGGGAAGTCCTCCACTTCATATTAACTTTTGTTATAAATCTTACAGAGGGGAGTGCTTCTGGGTATTTCAATCCACATTCTGTCTTCATAAATTGTCCAAGCCCATGGTAGCTGCCATCCTGCATCACTGTCCCTGGAAGCCCGACCCCTTCACTCCCACTGTCCCCGGGTCCCTACATTGTTCCTTTCCCCCTTACACTTTCTATCACTTCTCTCTTGGAGCATCACCTACAATGTTTAAATTGATAATAAGAAACATTCAAAACCACCAGCTTGACTCCTTAAGGCCGTCATAACTCTAAAGAGCAACCAGGAAAGTCTTGGAAGGGTGCTTCTGCTGGGGATGGGGCTTCGCTGATGGCTCAGCTGGTAAAGAATCCGCCTGCAACGCAGGAGACACAGGGAACTCAGATTCAATCCCTGGGTTGGGAAGATCCCTTGGAGGAGGAAAATGGCAACCCGCTCCAGTATTCTTGTCTGAAAAAAATCCCATGGACAGAGATGCCTGGGAGGCTACAGTCTGTGGGGTTGCAAAAAGGGCACACGACTGAGCAACTGACATTCGCAGGGGCACCTCTGCTGCGGGGTAGGGCACGGCCCTTGGGGTCGCAGCTGGAGGAGATTTTCAGGACCAGAGACAGCGTCGCCTTGGTCCACACCTGTTTCCCAGAGCGCTTCCGAGTTGACGGTAAGGCGAGGTCTCACCAGGCTGGTAGAACGGCAAACTGCTCCAGGCTGGCGAGACCCGCTTGCCCCGAGGGAAGCACTAGAGGGTGCTGGTGAGCTGCTGGTCTGAGGACTCAAGAGACCTGGGTTCAAATCCCACTCTCACTACCTCTGTGCCCTTCAGAAAAAATGACAACAGAAAAAGTTCAAACCCCTAGATTATATAAAAAAGCCAGCTGTCCACCCTAAATGCTGTACTCAACTTAGTCGCATCCGTATCTATTTCATACGGAGGGGCTCTCCTGGGGCACGTGGCATTTGGTGTTCTTTTCTTGTTATCTTTTACAGTGATACCCATTTTATTTCTGTAAAATCTTAATGGCTATGGAGCATTAAAAACAGCATTTTGTTGTTTAGTTGCTCAGCCATGTCCGACTCTTTGTGGACTTCATGGACTGAAGACTTCATGTCCGACTTCATGGACTGTAGCCTGCTGGGCTCCTCTGTCCCTGGGATTTCTCAGGCAAAGACTACTGGAGTGGGTTGCCATTTCCTTCCTTTTACAGAGGATCTTCCCAACCCAGGAACCAAACCTGAGTCTCCTGCATTGGCAGGCAGATTCTTTACCAAGGAGCCACCAGAGAAGATCCAAAGTTGATATACAACAAATCAAACCAAGTTTAGACACATTTATACGCCCGTCATCCCCAGAATAGTCCCCTTGCCATTTTGTAATTCTCGTCTCTCCCCTTCCGCCTCCTCCCCTGTCAATCAATCACTGATTTATTTTCAACCACTGTGGATTCAGACACTTTTATAGACCATCATATGTTTTACAAATAACATTATTATATGTAGTTTTATTTAAGAGCTTGCTAAGGGCCAGGTTCTGGGTGCATTTGAGTCATTATCTCATTTAATTCTCAGCCTGCCCTGTGAAGTGGAAATCTTTATTTTACAGGTGGAATATTTATTCCAAGAGGTTGAATGATGTGCCCAAGGAACTCATCACATGAGTAGACAGTGGTGGAGTCAGGATGGGTACTCAGACCCTGGGAGGCCCCCTGAGCCCTCCTCACCCATTGACCTGCCTCTCTCTCTCCTCCAACCTGCAGGAAACAATAGGACCCTGGGCAGGTTAGTGTTGCTCTCTAGGCCCTGGTTCCTCCTTTGTAGAATGGCTGTAACCATCGTCCCTGCCTCACAGGTCGGCTGACAGGATGAGCGTGGGGCACCTTAGCAGAGGGCTCAGGGAAGATGGAGGAGTAGATGTGTGGTCGTGGGATGTGAGTGCAGTGAAATGGACGTGTAGGACAGGGTGGGAACCTAGAAGGTAGGCAGAGAGCAGGTGGCGTGGAAGGCAAGACTTCTGGAAAGTTCTCTCCTTGCACTCCTGGATGATTAAAAAAAAAAAAAAACAAGA
>NW_011494947.1:3492926-3502085 GCF_000754665.1 Bison bison bison
AAAAAAATCAAGAGGGTACCCCCCAGGAGATTCTCTGATTTTCTCTTTTCTTGTGCATTTCTGCAACTGTGTTTCTGGTACAGACTTTCACCAAAACCCTTCCTTTTAAAAAAATAAAATTTATTTTTGGCGGTGGTGGGTCTTTGTTGCTACACGTGGGCTTTCTCTAGTTGCAGTGAGTGAGGGCGACTCTTTGCTGTGGAGCACGGGATCTAGAGTGCTCGGGCTTCAATAGTTTTCGGCACACGGGCTCAGTAGTAGTGATGCACAGTTTTAGCTGCTCCAGGGCATGTGAGGTCTGCCTGGACTGGGGATCAAACCTGTGTCCCTGGCATCGCCAGGGGCGTTCTTAGCCACCACACCACCAGGGAAGTCCTTCTGGATGTCTTTTGTCCATTCTACTCCTTTACCTTCAAGCAGTCCAAGGCTTTCTCGGGTCTATCCCCCTAGGGATCTGGATCTATCCCCCTAGGGATTTACAATGAATAAGAAAGACTCAGTGCCGCCCAACAGGGTGCCCTTCTGGCGGGGGGGCGGGGTGGGGAGGTCCCAGCAATTACAATCCAGTGTTTTCAAGGCTATGTGTGTTGGGGAGGGAGTATTCTTCCATCTCACTTTTATGATCCCTCCAAGTCCCACGAACATCACCGGAGACTGACCAGCTGCCCCATGGAGAATCCTTTATAAACGCAATATTGCTGGAAAACACCCCAAGGCGTTGTTACTGTTGTTGTTGAAAAACCTCCGGAAGAAGTTTCTTGTTCTTTCTGCTCCTACACACCACTCAGGTCTCTCACCGTTGTTCCCTAAACAAGTTCCACCTCTGGTCCGCAAGTCAATCACAGATGTGTGGCCAAGAGCTGGGTCCGGGAAAGACTGGCCTGGCTTCTCTATGGCATGTGTTTAGCTCAAAGCGGGCTTCTTCTCCCTCTGGGACCTAGGCACCTGCTTTGACCTCCCGACGGGCGTGGGCCCAGGGCTGCCCTCCCACTTAACAGGCAAAACACAAAGAGGAAAGGGGATCTTCCTCCCGGGTGGACACACACACCCAGGTGGCAAGTTAACACATTGATTTCATCCATAGACACTGTGGGCTTCAAGCTAAAGAAAATACCAGAACTGGATTAAGCGGTAAAAGTAACTGGGTCATCAGGCCCAGAGGGGTCTCGCAGTGCCCAAGTGCGAGTGCCCACGGGCCAAGGAAGGACTTGAGTCAGGTCCAGAGTGCCTGCCTCTCTCCTCCTCCTCTCTCATCAGCTCCCTGGTGTGGCCCCACTCCATTCTTCTCTGCATAGCACCTTGTTTTATGTGCGCGGGTCCCAACACACACACACACGGAAACCATGAATCACTCTCTCTTTCTCCCTATTGACTCTTAGCCCCAATTCCAAACTCCCAGGGAAGCGATTTGATTGGCCCAGCCTGGATCAGGGTGCTCCTTGATCCAATCAGCTGCGGCCTGGGGTGGGAGCGGCATCTCCTGGTACAATCATGGCTGCCCCCAGTGTAACTGTGGGATGCGGAGAGGGCTGTTCCCACCAAAGGAACCTGGTACACATCCACCGCTCCAGTGTTGGCTTTTGAGCACAGGACTCCCCTCCTGCCGCTAGTGAGGCAACTGAGCCGTGGCTCCTTGCAAGGACGTCGTAAATGCTCAGAACCTGCAGATTACTTACTTCCCACCCTCCTCCAGTACAACGTCTCCATGCCCACCACTGCCGTTCTCACTCTGCTCTGGTCCAGCGCCTACGTTTACTCCTTCATTCACTCAGCCAGGATTCTCTGAGCATCGCCCATATGCCAGGCTCTCTGCAAGGGTGAAGAAGACAGACCAGGGACCTCCTTTCATTGGGTTGTGGTGGATGGAAAATAAGCAAAGGAACAAAAAGCACTGCTGTGATCACCTGATGGTAATAAATGCTATTAAGAAAACACAGGGTGTGGTGTGAAGTTCTTTCTGAACCGTGAGCCCCTTGTACTAGCCAGGGTTCTCCAGAGAAATGGGCCAATAGGATGTATATGTGTGGATGGATATGTGCGCTCAGTCGCGTCTGACTCTTTGTAACCCCAGGGACTGTAGCCTGCCAGGCTCCTCTGTCCACGGGATTCTCCAGGCATGAATACTGGAGTGGATTACCATGCTCTTCTCCAGGGGATCTTCCCGACCCAGGGACTGAACCTTCCGCTCCTGTGTCTTCTGCATTGCAGGCAGATTCATTACCCACTGAGCCACCTGGAAAGCCCATGTGTGTGTGCATGTGTGCACAAGTGTAGAGAAATTTATTACAAAGAATTGGCTCACATAATTATGGAGGCTGAAACATCTGAACCCCAGAAGAACTAATGGTGTAGCTCTAGCCTGAGTCTGAGTTCCAAGGCAGAAGTTCAATGTCATACCTTGAAATCATTGAGGCAGAGAGAGATTTCTTTCTTACTCAGCCTTTTATTATACCCAGATTTCAATGAACTGTATAAAGCCTATCCATATTGGAAAGGGCGATCAGCTTCACCCATTTACCAATTTAAATGTTGATCTTGGGAATTTCCCTGGTCGTCTTGTGGTTAGGACTTGGCGCTTCTACTTCTGGGGCCCAGGTTCGATTCCTGGTCACAGAACTAAGATACTGCAATCCATGAGGTGTGACCAAAAAAAAAAAAAAAAATGTTGATTTCATCCAGAAACATTCTCATAGACACACCCAGACATAACATTAAACCAAATACATGGGCACTCCAGGCTTCCCTGGTGGCTCAGATGGTAAAACGTCTGCCTACAATGCAGGAGACCCAGGTTCAATCCCTGGGTTGGGAAGATCCCCTGGAGGAGCACATGGCAATCCACTCTAGTACTCTTGCCTGGAGAATCCCATGAACAGAGAAGCCTGGTGGGCTACAGTCCATAGGGTCGCAAAGAGTCGGACACGACTGAGCAACTAACACACACACATACGTGGGCGCCCCCACGACCCAATCAAGCTGATGGATGAAATTAACCATCATACCTTTCAAAACAGGCCAAGAGGGAGCCTTCTGCCCCCAGCAGGCTCATGATAGTGCCTTGCACGTGGTGAGGAAGGGTCTCAGATTTTGCCCTGTTGGCAAGCTCACAGGTAGTTAGCCTGCCAGCTTCACAGAGGCTGTCAAAGACACGAGCTTCTTGGGTCAGACACAGGGATGGTATGACTCATGGCACAGCTGATGTCAAGAAATACCTGTGCAATGAGCAGATGGCGGCATGCACTCCAGGGCTAAGCTATATACCCAGGAAATGGCAGTCACCCAGATCTCTTGGGGGAGCAATATCCCCCCAATGTCAGTTAAAGAGGTAGCACTGGGGATAAGACCAATTTGGCAACACCTGGTGAAGCTGAAGACGTAAGACGTACATGCCCTGTGACCTAGAAATTCCATGTGCTGGGCTCAGGGGCCTGGCTGCCTCCAGCCCTTCCCACATGCCCACCTGTAACCCACTCCTGGCAAAGCCCAGTCCTAGGGGGACCCACACACCGACACAAGAAGACACATTCGAGGATGTTTCCTGTAGTGCTGCTTGTAATATTAAAAATTGAAATCAAGGCTAATTTTCCATCACTAGAGGAATAGATAAACAAACCCTAGTTTAGTCCTGCAATGGGATGTTATACAGAAGATAAAAATGCCTGCACTAGAACTATGCGGATTACTCTCTGTAAGTTTCAGGAACCAGAGCTGAGTGACAAAGAAAAAGTGGCAAAAGGATATGTGCAGTACATCATTTATGGGTCTGCATTTTTCGCTTTGATGAGTGACTGGTGGGATCTCAGTTCCCTGAGCAGGGATTGAACCTAAGCCCCCACTGGACCACCAGGGAATCTCTACATTTTTATGAGAGACTGTAGCCCACCAGGCTCCTCTGTCCTTGGAACTCTACAGGCAAGAATACTAGAATGGGTAGCCGTTCCCTTCTCCAGGGTATCTTCCCAACCCAGGGATAGAACCTGGGTCTCCCGCCTTGCAGGCAGATTCTTTACGTCTGAGCCACCAGAGATGCCCATATAATGTGTGGTTAAAGCAAAGCCAAAAAAAAAAAAAAATTATGGGACCTCCCTGATGGTCCAGTGGTTAAGACTCTGCTTTCCCAATGCACGGGCACAGATTTGATCTCTCATGGGGAAACTGAGATCTCACATGCCACTCAGTGCAGCCAAATCAAACAAACAAAATATAATTACAAGGAACTGATGCTCTCAATTTTGGCATGGAGATGACTTTTTGGGAGGAAGGCCAAAGAGATGGGGCTTAGAGGTCTGCTTTTACTGAAGATTCTGAGAGCTGCAGGAAATACAGCAAAATATCACACCTAGTAAATCTAGGATGTTCTGTTATTTCCTTTGATTAAATAGCTTATAATTAAATAATAGAGTTAAGGCGACCTCCCAAGAGATAGCTAGAACGCATGGGGAGAACCTGGCCTCTGGTGACCTGAAGACTGTGGCTAATTTTGTCCCAGAAGCGCTGGAAGGCATTCATTCTCCCAAACCTTGCCTCACCCTGCGGCTTGTCGGAGGAAGGCCTGTGTACTTCCCAACTCTCACCACTAGATGGAGAGAGCGCGCAGGATTGTGTGTTCAGCCCCTCAGTCTGAATCTGTGCGACCCCATGGACCGCAGCTGGCCAGGCTTCCCTGTCCTTCACCATCTTGCAATTTTGTGCAGACTCATGGGCATTGAGTCAATGATGCCATCCAACCATCTCATCCTCTGTCGTCCCTGTCTCCTCCTGCCTTCAATCTTTCCCAGCATCAAGGTATTTTTCTAATGAGTCAGTTCTTCGCATCAGGTGGCCCACGTATTGGAGTTTCAGCTTTAGCATCAGTCCTTCCGATGAATATTCAGGGTTGATTTCCTTTAGGATTGACTGGCTTGATTTTGCAGTTCAAGGGACTCTCAAGAGTCTTCTCCAACTCCACAGTTTGAAAGCATCAGTTCTTCGGTGCTTAGTCTTCTTTATGGTCCAACTCTCAGATCCGTACATGACTACTGGAGGGCAGGAGAAGGGGACGACAGAGGATGAGATGGTTGGATGGCATTACCGACTCGATGGACATGGGTTTGAGAAAGCTCCGGGAAATGATGAAGGACAGGGAAGTCTGGCGTGCTGCAGTCCATGGGGTCACAAATAGTCAGCCACAACTGAGCGACTGAACTGAGCTCAGGAGGCATTCATTCCCCAAAACCTTGACTCACCCTGCAGCTTGACAGAGGAAGGCTGGTGTACTTCCCAACTTTAACCACTAGATGGGGCCAGCACTCAGGATTAGAAAATGGGAAATCTGGGTTCACCCCAGCGATTTCAACAAGGAAGAAATTCTGCAAAGAGCCAAGGCAGAAAATTTACTTGCGATCTTGAGAGACGGGCAGAGGTAGAAAACAGCGGCACCCAGGTAACAAACGGACCCCTAGTTGAAGTAGTCATACTATTCACTGATATTAATAAAGCATCTATTTTCTACTTCTTAAAATTACCCAAGATGCAGTTTGTAGGCATTAAAACAGATGTCAACAGGGGTTCAGAGAAACTCCAGTTCTCAACCCCCTTTCCCTGCCCCTGTGTCTGATGGATATCATTTCACTGAATGACTCAGATATGTGTTTAGTGTCAAGGGCCTGGACTTGGAAGGTCCAGAATTCATATCTTGACATTGCTTCTGCCCAGCTGTGTGACCTGGGTGACTGCTTTAACCTCTCTGGGCCTCAGTTTTCTGATTTTCAAACTAGGGGAAATAATAACACCAGGTCCACAGAACTTGCAAAGGTTGAATGAAATTGTACACACAAAGCCCCTGTACATAGGAAGCCTTTGGTAAATGGTAGAAATGTTAGGCCCTAAAGCCCAAATTACTCTATTTTTTTTTCTTGCTGTGCCATGTGGCGTGTGGGTTCTTAGTCCCCTGACAAGGGATCCAAGTCATGGCCCCTGCACTGGAAGTATGGAGTCTTAACCACTAGACTACCAGTGAAAGTGAAAGTGTGAGTCGCTCAGTCGTGTCTGACTCTGTGTGACCCCGTGGACTGTAGCCCGCCAGGATCCTCTGTCCATGGGATTCTCCAGGCGAGAATAACAGAGTGGTTGCCATTCCCTTCTCCAGGGCATCTTCCCAAGCCAAGGGTTGAACCCGGGTCTCCCACGTTGCAGGCGGATTCTTTACCGTCTAAGCCACCAGTGAAGTTTCTAGACTACCAGGGAAGTCCTCAAATCACTCTAAAGTCAGTAATTCCAGGGAACAAGGACAAGGTTTCAAACTGCAGCATGATGAACAGGATTGAATGCTCTCCTGAGGGGTAAAGGTATTCCCGGGTACTCAGCCAAGGGGGCTTCCCAGGTGGCGCTAGTGGTAAAGAACCCACGTGCCAATGCAGGCAACTTAAGAGATGCAGGTTCAATCCCTGGGTCAGGAAGATCTCCAGGAGGAGGAAATGGCAACCACTCCAGTATTCTTGCCTGGAGAATCCCATGGACAGAGGAGCCTGGCGGGCTACAGTCCATGGGGTCGCAAAGAGTCTGACACAACTGAAGTGACTTAGCACGCACACAGCCATGGAAAAGGATAGTGGTGAAATATTTGATGACCATGTAACAGGAGCAACTAGAAACCCTGCCATTTCCCGAACAGGAAGAACATGACACCATCCCTTCACTCATTAGACAAATATTTAGAGAGCGGCTTCCTCGAGCAGGCCCTGGTGTGTGGTGTGAGCAACACACACACGGCCCCTCCTTCCCCTGAGGATGCACAGCCCAGTGGGGGCAGCACAAATATGACCAGAGAGCGAAGGAGATGACGGCGGGGGATAAGACCGCCAAGCAAGGGTGACGGGACCCCGTGTGTCCAAAACCCCGAGGTCGTAAGTCACTGTGCTCCGGCCCAGGGACGTTTAAAAACCACATTATTGAGGCATATTTGCAAACCGTATTGTTCACACTTTTCATGTGTGCAATTGAGTAATTTTTAGTAAATTTACCAAGTTATGCAACCATCATCATAAATCAGTTCTGAAACATTTCATCAACCCAACATGACCCTTCATGTACAGTCACCGCTAGTTCCTGTCCCGGCCCCAGGAAACCACTAATCTTTCTGTCTGTAGCTTCTCCCTTTCTGGACACGTCACATAAACAGACCGTGTAGTACGTAGTCTCTTGAGTCCAGCTTCTTTTCCGAAGCATATGTTTGAGGTTCATCCAGGTCACAGCGTGTACCCGTAGATAACTCTTTTCTCTTGCTGAATAGTATTCCATCATAAGGATATGTCACCTTGTGTCTCTCTGTTTGCTAGCTGATGGTCATTTGCATTGTTTTCCATTTCTGTCTAGCCCATCAAATTTCAACCTAAGGCCAGTGGGTGGACATCACAAGCTTGGTGGGCATCACAGCTTGTGTGATGTCAGGATGGGGGACTTCTCTGATGGTCAAGGGACTAAGACTGCGTGCCCCCAGTACAGGGGGCCCAGGTTAGATCCCTGGTCAAGGAGCTAGATCTCACATGCTGCAACTGAGAGTCTGCATGCCGCAAGTAAAGATCCCACATGCCGCAGCCAAGACTGAAGATCCTGTGTACCAAAAGAGGACCCAACGCAGTCAGATAAATAGTTTTTAAAAATTTTATTTACTTGGTGGTGGCATGGGGTGTCTTTTAGTTGCAGCAATGGCACCCCACTCCAGTACTCTTGCCTGGAAAATCCCATGGGTGGTGGAGCCTGGTGGGCTGCAGTCCATGGGGTCACGAAGAGTTGGACACGACTGAGCGACTTCACTTTCACTTTTCACTTTCATGTATTGGAGAAGGAAATGGCAACCCGCTCCAGTGTTCTTGCCTGGAGAATCCCAGGGATGGGGGAGCCTGCCCGGCTGCCGTCTATGGGGTCGCACAGAGTCGGACACGACTGAAGTGACTTAGCAGCAAACTCTTAGCTGTGGCATGTGGGATCCAGTTCCCTGAGGCGGGAATCAAACCTGGGCCTGCTGCACTGGGAGCACAGAGTCTTAGCCACTGGACCCTCAGGGAAGTCCCCATCTGGTATCCTCTTTCTTTTTTCCCTGACCCATCTGAAAGCAGAGATCATTAAACTCCAGCTCTAAACCCTTCATCATGTGTCTCCTAAGGTTAAGGACCGTGTCTAAAATCACCATTATCTTACTCAATTTAATTTCAACACGATGTTATCTGACATGTGGTCCACATTGAAATTTCCCCAATTATGTCAGTAACATCCTTCAGGGTTTTTTTTGTTTGTTGTTGTTTTTAACTCAAGAGCTAATGAAGGATTGAGCCTTGCCTTTGGCTGTCATGAGAAGCCAGGCTTTTTTTTTACCTTTTTAATATTTTTCATTTTTTGGCAATGCTGAGTCTTCATTGCTGCAAGTGGGTTTTCTCTAGTCGCAGAGTGGGCGCCACTCTCTAGCCGAGGTCCCCAGGCTTTGCTCTGCGTTGGCCTCTCCTTACAGAGCACAGGCCCTAGGTGTGAAGGCTTCAGTAGTTGCTACTCTTGGGCTCTGGAGCACAGGCTCAGTAGTTGTGGTGCACAGGCTTAGTTACTCGGTGGCATGTGGGGTCTTCCCAGACCAGAGATTGAACTGGTGTCCGCGGCATTGCAAGGTGGATTCTTAACCCCTGGGCCACCACGCATGCCCAGAAGCCAGATTTGGAACTGAATCAAGATGAATGCAGATTGCTAATCCGTGTGAGAACTTGCATGGGGCAGGCTTCTGAGGGAAGTGTCAGAGCAGTCACTCAGTCCTCAGAAGAGCCAGGCCGGGACCGCTGCCCACATTTCTGGAGGCCAGGTGGCAGGTGGTGTCGAAAGCTGAGGTGCCCTCGTCTGGGTTTGGTAAATGAGAAAAGCAGGGTTTGGGACCTGGGACACCTCGTCTGTGTCCTCACACTTGAGCCTGAAGGAGTCCTAATGTGAAGCCACGTTTGACTGACTCTGAGCGCCAAAGTCTTTGACTGTGTGGATCACAACAAACTGTGGAAAATTCTTCAAGAGATGGAAATACCAGACCACCTGACCTGTCTCCTGAGAAACCTGTATACAGATCAAGAAGCAACAGTTAGAACTGGACATGGAACAACAGACTGGTTCCAAATAGGAAAAGGAGTACGTCAAGGCTGTATATCT
>NW_011494947.1:3502247-3507692 GCF_000754665.1 Bison bison bison
AAGAAGCACAAGCTGGAATCAAGACTGCTGGGAGAAATATCAATAACCTCAGATATGCAGATGACACCACCCTTGTGGCAGAAAGTGAAGAGGAACTCAAAAGCCTGTTGATGAAAGTGAAAGAGGAGAGTAAAAATGTTAGCTTAAAACTCAACATTCAGAAAACTAAGATCATGGCATCCGGTCCCATCATTTCATGGCAAATAGATGTGGAAACAGTGAAAACAGTGAGAGACTTTTATTTTTGGGAACTCCAAAATCAGTGCAGATGGTGACTGCAGCCGTGAAATTAAAAGACTCTTGCTCCTTGGAAGGAAAGCTATGACCAACCTAGACAGCTTATTAAAAAGCAGAGACATTACAAAGGTCTCTCTAGTCAAAGCTATGGTTTTTCCAGTAGTCATGTATGGATGTGAGAGTTGAACTATAAAGAAAGCTGAGCACCAAAGAACTAATGATTTGAACTGTGGTGTTGGAGAAGACTCTTGAGAGTCCCTTGGTCTGCAAGGAGATCCAACCAGTCCATCCTAAAGGAAATCAGTCCTGAATATTTATTGGAAGGACTGATGCTGAAGCTGAAACTCCAATACTCCAGGCTCCTGATGTGAAGAGCTGACTCAATGGAAAAGACAGATTGAAGGCGGGAGGAGAAGGGAATGACAGAGGATGAGATGGTTGGATGGCATCACCGACTCGATGGACATGTGTTTGAATAAGCTCCAAGAGTTGGTGATGGACAGGGGAGCCTGGTGTGCTGCATTCCATGGGGTCACCAAGACTTGGACATGACTGAGCAACTGAACTGAACTGGCAGTCCAGTGGTTAAGATTTCACCTTCCAAAGCAGGGAGCATGGGTTTTATTTTTTTATAAAACACGATTTTATTTAGATTTCTCCAGTCAACCTTTCCAGTTGGTTTGTGCCCGCTGATATTCAACCCAGGGCTGTGCATCATGTGTGATTGTACATTCTTGAGATTATAAGCTAGTGCCCTCCTTTCAGAGAAGGCTATGGCACCCCACTCCAGTACTCTTGCCTGGAAAATCCCATGGACGGAGGAGCCTGGTGGGCTGCAGTCCATGGGGTCGCTAAGAGTTGGACACGACTGAGCGACTTCACTTTCACTTTTCACTTTCATGCATTGGAGAAGGAAATGGCAACCCACTCTAGTGTTCTTGCCTGGAGAATCCCAGGGACAGGAAATCCTGGTGGGCTGCCGTCTTTGGGGTCTCACAGAGTCGGACACGACTGAATTGACTTAGCAGCAGCAGCCCTCCTTTCGGGGACAGTGACCCTTTGGAGAGAATGGCTAGGTGTTGTACAGGAAGTCCCGCCCTCTAGATTTGTCTCTTACTGCCTCCTGGGGTCAGTCCGTTTGTTCCTTCATTCCCCACAATTCCTCTAAACTGGCAGTTAAAGCAAGGCTGGGAATTTCCCTGCTGGTCCAGCGGCTAGGACTCTGTGCTTGTAATGCAGGGGGCCTGGGTTTGGTGCCTGCTCAGGGAACTTATATATATATATATCGCAAGGCGGGATGGTGTGAAATAAGAGCTTGTGATTAAAATTCCCACCAATATAGAAGTGTGTAAATTAAGGGGGATGCTCTGCCCCTCCTCTTTCCGTCTCTGGTCCTTCTCCCCAGAGATAAACACTGTTAATGACTGGATGACTGGGTGTCCTCCTTCCAGGCTTCCCAGATGGCAGTGCAGGAGACATAAGAGACGCGGGTTAGATCCCAGGGTCAGGAAGATCCCCTGGAGAAGGAAACGGGAACCCACTCCAGCATCCCTGTCTGGAGAACCCCATGGACAGAGGAGTCTGGCAGGCTACAGTCCATGGGGTTGCAGAGGCAGACACAACTTGAAGGGACTTCAGTTCAGTTCAGTTGCTCAGTTGTGTCTGACTCTTTGCAACCCCATGGACCGCAGCACGCCAGGCCTCCCTGTCCATCACTAACTCCCAGAGTTTGCTCAGACTCATGCCCGTCGAGTCGGTGATGCCATCCAGCCATGTCATCCTGTCGTCCCCTTCTCCTCCTGCCCTCAGCCTTTCCCAGCAGCAGGGTCTTTTAGCATGCACCTTTCCTCCCGTCACAGAAACGTCCGATGTCACTATGTGCGGCTTTTTGCTTTTGTTTCTACAAGAAAGTGATTGATACAATAGCTGTTCTGGAAGTGGAAAAGTCATGTATTTGGGCCATCTCTCCACGGCTTAGGTCCTGAGCTCTGTCACTCTAACCTAAGACCACATTAGCTTTTGCTGACTAAAAAACATTCCTTTTTATATCTAAGTTTCTATTAAGCCCCATATGGAGAATTTGGGGAACTTCAGTGAAAAGTTCCCCAGGCAAGATAACATCTGATTTATTCAAAGGACTTTCAGCTCACCCCTTCCCTCCCCCACCGCCAACCCTTCTCCCACTGCAGTCAGTGATTTTTTTCTTTTAATATTTTCTTTATTTATTTTGCTTGCGCTGGTCTTAGCTGCGGGATGTGGGATCTTTCAGTGGCGGCATGTGGAATCTAGTTCCCTGACCAGGGATTGAACTCAAGTCCCCTGCATTTGGAGCCTGGAGTCTTAGTCACTAGGCCAACAGAGAAGGCCCACAAATTAGTCCCACCTAATTCTTGATCTTTTCTCTCAAGTCAGCATTTCTTTCAGGCTTCCCACCTCCAGAAATGACATCCCCATCTACTCAGCTATTCAAGTCCTAGATGTGAGCATTGGAATTTTATTTTAAATTTATTTATTTATTTCTCTCCCTCTCTCTCTCTTTTTTTTTTTTTTGTTTTTGTTTTGGCTGCACCACTTGGCTTGCAGGATCTTAGTTCCCTGGCCAGGGGTTGAACCTGGGACCCAGCAGTGGAAGCACTGAGTCCTAAGCACTGGTCCGCCAGGGGATTCCCTTTATTGTTTTATTGAGGTACAATTTATCTCAATCTTAAGTGACAGCTCCACAAAAAAAAATTTTTTTTTTTTTAAACCTTTGTAGACATGCGTGTTACTACCACCCAGATGGAGGTGGAGAAACTTCTCAGCGCCCAGGAAGTTCCCTTGCATCTCATCCTGGTCAATTCCCCTCCTTCCCCCAGAGGGATCAGCTCTTCTGACCTCTGTCTCTGACCCCTGGTGGCCAGCCTATGGCTCAGGCCTGCCGGTCTCTGCTGTATTTTTCTCAGGCCTCATCCTTTCCCACCCAGGCAACCTCACTGGCTTCTTCACTTGTCCCCTCTCCTCTGGCACCCCATCCCCCCAGCAGCCGGAGACCTGACCGCTCGCCCCCCGGCCTGAGACCCCCAGAGGCTCCTAGGGCCCTCAGAGAGGTGCTCAGCACCTCACCTTGCTGACACCGTTTCCCGAGTCCTCATGCATGCGTGCAAGTCACTTCAGTCGTGTCTGACTCTCTGCAACCCATGGACTGTAGCCCACCAAGCTCCTCTGTCCGTGGGATTATCCAGGCACGGATCCTGGAGTGGGTTGCTATGCCCTCCTCCAGGGGATCTTCCCAACCCAGGGATCGAACCCGCATCTCTTACATCTACTTCATTGGCAGGCAGGTTGTTTACCACTCGCGCCACCTGGGAAGCCCTCCTCGGTCCTCACCACACCCCATACAAGGGGATGGAGGTACAGTGGGGATTCACCGGTCTACGATCGCAAAGACAGCAAGCAGTGAAGCTGGACACACCAACAGGTTGACTCCCGAACATATGCTCTTAATAGTTCTGTGCCACTCCATGAATGAATGAATCATCTATTCATCTATTCAGGTTTTCTTTCTCAGAAATATAGCGACCCAGGGACTACCCTTGGTGGTCCTGTGGCTAAGACTGCGCTCTCAATGCAGGGGGCCTGAGCCCTGGTCAAGGAACTAGATCCCACATGCCGCAACTAAGAGTTGGCATGCCACAACCGAAGACCCCACACAATGCAGCTAAAGATGCCGTATGCTGTAGCGAAGACGGAAGATCCCTTGTGCAGCACTTGAGACCCGGTGCATGCAAATAAAGAAACAAAAATAAAAACCAAAGGAAATACAGTAAGTTTAGGAAACATCAAATCTCTCATTGCTGAGCAGTGGAACGTGAGACCACTTTCTTGCCTGGGGAAGAGGGAAAAGAGGCAAAGGGAGAAGGGGGAGAAGGGGAAGGAGGGAGGGAGGAGGGAGGCAGCCTTGCGTCCCAGCCTTGCGGGGGCAGAGGGTGTTTCTGGACCGAGGCCTGCCTCCACGGCAGCACTTTCTTGAGGACTGGGCTTGACCCCAGCAGAGGAGAGGTTCTTTATTTACTCAGTGTCTAAATCCTGACCGTCACTGGGTTGAGAAGGGAGGTGGGGATGCCCCCTACAAAGCTTGTGGTTTGAGTGAAGAAAACAATTGCGTAAAAACAGAGAACCTTACCACATCCCAGGTCCTGTCTGCGCCTGAGTCACGCTGGAGAAAAGCAAAGCCCCAAGCCCCTCAGATTTCAGGCCAGCAGTTACATCACTGAAGTCAGCGCCTGTGAGCTCAGGAAAGGGTACCCGGGGACAGGGGACGAGGCATGATGGAGGGCCAAGACTGGCTCAGAGGAACTCCAGGCCTGGGTTAGGGAGAGGTCGCCGGGTCAAGTGACGGCTTCGGAGGGAGCCCTGAACCCCTCCCAATGTCGGGAGCCTCTGATATGACGTCTGTGACCCGGGCACACGGCGCAGCACTCAGGGTTCAGGAGTTGAATGGACGAATTAGTGAATGAATGAGGGAGCAAGACACCTCGCTGGGCACTCCGGTCTCCCACTCAAATTCTGCAACCTGAAGAAATGGCTGTTCTCAGGAGCTCCCTGATGGGCCAGTGGCTAAGACTCAGCGCTCCCAATGCAGGGGGCCTGGGTTTGCTCCCTGGTCAGGGAACTAGATCCCGCATACCGCAACTAATAAATTAAATGTTAAAGAAAAAAAATAAATGGCTGTTCTTGGGAATGCCCTGATGAGCCAGGGGTTAGGACGCCGCGCTCTCACTGCCGAGGGCCTGGGTTCAATCCCTGGTCAGCGATAAGATCCCACAAGCCTTGTGGCACAGCCAAAAACAAACAGACACACAAAAACTGTTCTTGGGCCTTGCGGGTCCCTGGTTCCCACAGGGGCTGGCCTTGGCATTCCGATCACCCGCCTGACTTTTCACCTGCTCCGTGCAGAGCTGGGGGATGACTGACAACTGGAAGCAAATCCAACCTCCAACCAGGAGGAAACAGCATTTTTCCTTCCTGCGGGAACTGCGGCCAAAACCGCGCTGTCTCCCGGGTGGGAGGGGATGGTTTATGATGAGGTGGCGGGGACAGGGCCTCCAGAGGTGCGTAAAACCGAGCTGCGTGGGTCCCTGGCTGTAGCTTGCCCTGAAACAGTGAAGTTGGGGACATATCTGGTCCTTCCTCTCCTGGCTCCAAGCTGAGGAAGCTTCTGGAGCATCC
>NW_011494947.1:3507792-3511204 GCF_000754665.1 Bison bison bison
GAGCAGTCGATGAGAGCCCACGTGCTACTTGACTGCAGTTCTGAGATGGACAGTTTGAATTGGAAGCTGGAGCTTGTGGGAAAGGTCAGAGGGTCCAGCTGGCCCCGTGGGGGTCAGCTCCATCTGAGTATCAGCCCATTCTCAAGCCAAGTCCTTTCCTCCACCCTGCCCCCAGCTCTCTGAAGTCTTTTTCACATATATCAGGTATATGTATATAGATCTCACTGTGGTTTAGCATGGAAATTGATCAAGTAATTTCACTCCTCTGAACCTCAACTTCCTCACCTCTAAAATGGGAATAAGGAAGACAACTGACTAATACTGTGTATACACAGAGTCCGGCAGCTAAAGTTGACTCATTGTTGGTAATCTTGTTATGTAACACTTTTTACTTTATCACTAAGTTTACTGCCCAGCTTGTGTTTCGAGCTCAAGCTGAAGCTCTGTCTCTCAGTTGGCCTGTCTGGGAGGGGAAAGCCAATTCTCTCTGCCAGGTTTCACTCTTTTCTGGGAGCCAAACTTGACTGCTCATCCTTGGGGTCTCACCCCCTCCCCAGAGTGCTGGTCTGTCTCTTTTCTCAGTTGCTGCTGCCAACACGGTCAACAGTGATGCACCCGTGGCCCTAGTGGCCTTTGATGGGTCCACATGGCCAGAATCTTGCCCAGAGAATGGACAGGTAGCAAATCCACAGTGAGGAGGGGGCTGCTGGCTGGAAGGGGCGGGTCTGGGTCAATACTGTGCTCTTATCTGGTAGGGGGGATCTGGCTCTTGGGATGAAGTGGGAGCAGGGAGGCCTTCAGGGAGGAGGAGTTACGGTCAGGTCGGGGGAAGGGAAGCAGAGAGAGGGTTGCATGGAAAATGTCATCTTATCCTATGGTACTCAGAGGACAAGCCGGATCTGAAACGCTCTTCTGTGGGGACTTGGCCTCCAGTGGACTCGGTGCCGTGTAGAGCAGGTGGCAGACCCGCGCTGACTAGCTCTGGTTGGTGGCAGGTAGCTTCCTGGTTGCTAGAGCCACACTGAGGCTTCAGGGTTCGAGGGACTTCCTGTGAGACGCCGCGGTGGGTGCAAGGGGAACCTCTCCTGGGGGACATGGGAACACAGGTGAGGATCCCAGGGCTGGCGAGGACCCGAAGCGGATTCATGGAGGGGCCTTTTGTCAACGTTCTTTGATCTGTTCCTGCTGCTCGCACCGACTTCTTGGACGGCTGAGCTCAGACTCTTCTTCGTGATCCGGGCTCCATCCCCATGCCCACCTTTCCATCTCTCTTGGTATCTTCTGTTCACACCTGGGGACGTCTGTTTGGGTGGAGCTCTCTCCAGCTGTGAATTTCATTGGCTGTGGGTTAGCCTCCCATTGGCTGCCTGCGGTCAGATATTCTCTGTTGTCCAATCAGCTGTGGCCATGGTGGCTCTGACCAGCCTGGGGCTGCTTCCCTGCGTGAGCTATCTCTATAGAGGTGAGCCCCCTATAGGGGGCCAACATTCTGGTCTTGCCAGTACACCCCCTAGTTTCCAACCAGTCAGTTGGGTTCTTGGGCCGTCCAGCAACACCCCGACTCCTTTCTTCCTTACCTAGTACACACATCATTATGTTTTGTATTTTTTTAAGAAACAGTTGTTTTTTTAAAGTTTTTTTTTTTTCTGGGCGGGGGAGACTGTGTGGATCACAATAAACTGTGGAAAATTCTGAAAGAGATGGGAATACCAGACCACCTGACTTGCCTCTTGCAAAACCTATATGCAGGTCAGGAAGCAACAGTTAAAACTGGACATGGAACAACAGACTGGTTCCAAATAGGAAAAGGAGTACGTCAAGGCTGTATATTGTCACCCTGCTTATTTAACTTAAGTGCAGAGTATATCATGAGAAACTCTGGGCTGGGAGAAGCACAAGCTGGAATCAAGATTGCCAGGAGAAATATCAATAACCTCAGATACGCAGATGACACCACCCTTATGGCAGAAAGTGAAGAGGAACAAAAAGCCTCTTGATGAAAGTGAAAGAGGAGAGTGAAAAAGTTGGCTTAAAGCTCAACATTCAGAAAACTAAGATCACGGCACCCAGTCCCATCATTTCATGGGAAATACATGGGGAAACAGTAGAAACAGTGTCAGACTTTATTTTTTGGGACTCCAAAATCACTGCAGGTGATGACTGCAGCCATGAAATTAAAAGATGCTTACTCCTTGGAAGGAAAGTTATGACCAACCTAGATAGCATATTGAAAAGCAGAGACATTACTTTGCCAACAAAGGTCCGTCTAGTCAAGGCTATGGTTTTTCCAGTGGCCTGTATGGATGTGAGAGTTGGACTGTGAAGAAAGCTGAGTGCCAAAGAATTGATGCTTTTGAACTGTGGTGTTGGAGAAGACTCTTGAGGGTCTCTCGGACTGCAAGGAGATCCAACCAGTCCATTCTAAAGGAGATTGGTCCTGGGTGTTCTTTGTAAGGACTGATGCTAAAGCTGAAATTCCAGTACTTTGGCCACCTCATGCAAAGAGTTGACTCATTGGAAAAGACCCTGATGCTGGGAGGGATTGGGGGCAGGAGGAAAAGGGGATGACAGAGGATGAGATGGCTGGATGGCATCACCAACTTGATGGATATGAGTTTGAGTGAACTCCAGGAGTTGGTGAAGGACAGGGAGGCCTGGCATGCTGCAGTTCCTGGGGTCGCAAAGAGTCGGACATGACTGAGTGACTGAACTGAACTGAACTGTGGACCATTTTTAAAGTCTTTATTGAGTTTGCTAAATATTACTTCTGTTGTTTATGTTGGTTTTTTTAGGCACAAGGCACGTGGGATCTTAGCTCCCCTACCAGTGATCGAACCCATGCCCCCTGCTTTGGAAGGTGAAATCTTAACCACTGGACTGCCAGTTCAGTTCAGTTCAGTTGCTCGGTCGTGTCCAACTCTTGGTGACCCCATGGAATGCAGCACACCAGGCTCCCCTGTCCATCACCAACTCTTGGAGCTTATTCAGACTCATGTCCATCAGGTCAGTGATGCCATCCAACCATCTCATCCTCTGTCTTTCCCTTCTCCTCCCGCCTTCAATCTTTCCCAGCATCAGGGTCTTTTCCAATGAGTCAGCTCTTCACATCTGGAGCCTAGAGTATTAGAGTTTCAGCTTCAGCATCAGTCCTTCCCATGAATATTCAGGACTGATTTCCTTGAGGATTGACTGGTAGGATCTCCTTGCAGTCCAAGGCATTCTCAAGAGTCTTCTCCAACACCACAGTTCAAAAGCATCAATTCTTCGGCACTCAGCTTTCTTTATAGTTCAACTCTCACATCCATACATGACTACTGGAAAAACCACAGCTTTGACTAGACAGACCTTTGTTGGCAAAGTGATGTCTCTGCTTTTTAATAAGCTGTCTAGGTTGGTCAAAGCTTTTCTTTTC
>NW_011494947.1:3511304-3514206 GCF_000754665.1 Bison bison bison
AAGCTTTAAGCCAACTTTTTCACTCTCCTCTTTCACTTTCATCAAGAGGCTTTTTGTTCCTCTTCACTTTCTGCCATAAGGGTGGTGTCATCTGCATATCTGAGGTTATTGATATTTCTCCCGGCAATCTTGATTCCAGCTTGTGCTTCATCCAGCCCGGCATTTCTCATGATGTACTCTGCATATAAGTTAAATAAACAGGTGCCAATATACAGCGTTGACGTACTCCTTTCCTGATTTGGAACCAGTCTGTTGTTCCATGTCCAGTTCTAACTGTTGCTTCTTGACCTGTATACAGATTTCTCAGGAGGCAGTCAAGTGGTCTGATATTCCCATCTCTTTAAGAATTTTCCACAGTTTGTTGTGATCCACACAGTCAAAGGCTTTGGCATAGTCAATAAAGCAGAAATAGATGTTTTTTTGGAACTGTCTTGCTTTTTCAATGATCCAATGGATGTTGGCAATTTGATCTCTGGTTCCTCTGCCTTTTCTAAATCCAGCTTGAACATCTGGAAGTTCATGGTTCACTCACTGTCGAAGCCTGGCTTCAAGAACTTTGAGCATTACTTCACTAGCATGTGAGATGAGTGCAATTGTGCAATAGTTTGAACATTCTTTGGCATTGCATTTCTTTGGATTTGGAACGAAAACTGACCTTTTCCAGTCCTGTGGCCACTGCTGAGTTATCCAAATGTGCTGGCATATTGAGTGCAGCACTTTCACAACATCGTCTTTTAGGATTTGAAATAGCTCAACTGGAATTCCATCACTTCCACTAGCTTTATTCATAGTGATGCTTCCTAAGGCGCACTTGACTTCACATTCCAGGATGTCTGGCTTTAGGTGAGTGATCACACCATTGTGATTATCTGGGTCGTGAAGATCTTTTTGGTGCAGTTCTTCTGTGTATTCTTGCCACCTCTTCTTAATACCTTCTGCTTCTGTTAGATCCATACCATTTCTGTCTCTTATTGTGCCCATCTTTGCATGAAATGTGCTCTCGGTATCTCTGATTTTCTTGAAGAGATCTCTAGTCTTTCCCATTCTACTGTTTCCTCTATTTCTTTGCATTGATCTCTGAGGAAGGCTTTCTTATCTCTCCTTGCTATTCTTTGGAACTCTGCATTCAAATGGGTCTATCCAAAGGGACCTCCAGGGAGGGCCGGTGGCCCTTCTCACACACACACACACACCCTAGCCTGAGGGCTCTGCCTCTGGCGTTAGACTGGATCACTTAAATAAACCTATCCCAACACCAGCAGCAGCAGTCGCGTACATGTAATGCCAGTCACAATTCTATGTGCTACCTGGATTAGCTCAGTAATCCTCAGAGGAAGGTCTATTCTCATTCCCATTTTAGAGATGGGGAAAGTGAGGCTCAGGGAGGAAGCGGTGGTGCCTGGCAGCAACTGCATCAGGCCTGTGCTCCTTGCTGCTCCTTAGCCGCTTGGCCCTGAGGGCAGGTAACTGGGCATCTCCAGGTCCCAGTTTTACTTTCTTCAAAAGTGGGATAAGAAGATTTAACACATAGAGTGGTCACAGAAAGTCAGCGCCTTTCAAACTAAAACTCAACCCCTGGGTTGACATTATCGTCACAGACAGGAAGCAGAGTTCTGTTCTTTTGGTAATAAGCTGGGGTTTTCAGAGTTGAATTTTTTAAGTCCAACTGGCTCGAAATCAGCCCCCTATTTGGGCCCGTACCTCACAGGCAGCTTCGACAGATTGATTCACAGGTCCTGGGAGCTGAACTGAAAGGCTTGAGTTTCGCTTGAGATCCTAATCACATCTGTGACCTTTGTATCAAGTGTCTTAAGGAAATAAAATAAAACCAGAAAGACAAGTCCTAGAATATTTTATGTAGAGCTGCACTGTCCCTATGGCAACCTCAAACCAGAAATGATCCCTGAGCTCCTGAAATGTGAAAAGCCCAAACTGAGATGTGTCATGAGTGTAAAATTCATACCTGAATATGAAAAAAAAAGTTAAATATCTAATTAATAATTTAAAAATATTGATTATATGTTAAAATGATATTTTGGATCTACTGGTTAAATAAAATACATTTCTGTGTGTGTGCTAAATCACTTCAGTTGCATCCGACTCTTTTCAATCACATGGACTGCAGTACTCCAGGCTTCCTTCCTTGTAAGTGGGAGGGGTGTAGCCTGCCAGGCTCCTCTATCCAGGGGATTCTCCAGGCAAGAATACTGGAGTGGGTTGCCATGCCCTCCTTCAGGGAATCTTTCTGACTCAAGGATCAAACCTGCATTTCCTGCTTTGGTAGGCAGGCTCTTTACCGCTAGTGCCAACTAGGAAGCTCAAAATATATTATGGTGGCTAAATGACATCCCGCAAGGATCAGTTCAGTTCAGTCGCTCAGTCGTGTCCGACTCTTTGCGACCCCATGAATCGCAGCACGCCAGGCCTCCCTGTCCATCACCAACTCCCGGAGTTCACTCAGACTCATGTCCATCGAGTCAGTGATGCCATCCAGCCATCTCATCCTCTGTCGTCCCCTTCTCCTCCTGCCCCCAATCCCTCCCAGCATCAGAGTCTTTTCCAATGAGTCAGCTCTTCATATGAGGTGGCCAAAGTACTGGAGCTTCAGCTTTAGCATCATTCCTTCCAAACAAATCCCAGGGCTGATCTCCTTCAAAATGGACTGGTTGGATCTTCTTGCAGTCCAAGGGACTCTCAAGAGTCTTCTCCAACACCACAGTTCAAAAGCATCAATTCTTCAGCGCTCAGCTTTCTTCACAGTCCAACTCTCACATCCATACATGACTACTAGAAAAACCATAGCCTTGACTAGACGGACCTTTGTTGGCAAAGTAATGTCTCTGCTTTTGAATATGCTATCTAGGTTGGTCATAACTTTCCTTCCAAGGAGTAAGCGTTTTTT
>NW_011494947.1:3514306-3523217 GCF_000754665.1 Bison bison bison
CTGGAAAAACCACAGCTTTGACTAGACAGACCTTTGTTGGCAAAGTGATGTCTCTGCTTTTTAATAAGCTGTCTAGGTTGGTCAAAGCTTTTCTTTTCAAGGAGCAAACATATTCATGGAGGGGCCTTTTATCAGTTTTATTTGATCTGTTGCTGCTGCTCATGCCAACTTCTCAGAGAAATTAAAAGAGCATGCCTTTTAATTTCATGGCTGCAGTCACCATCTGCAGTGATTTTGGAGCCCCCCAAAATAAAGTCTGACACTGTTTCCACTGTTTCCCCATCTATTTCCCATGAAGTGATGGGACCAGATATTATGTCTTAACTCCTGGAATCTATAAGTGTTACTGTAATGGAGAAAGGGTCTTTATTGCAATTGTGTTTCAGTTAAAGATTTTTTTTGGCTATGAAATCTTACTTCCCTGACCAGGGATTGAACCCATGCCCCCAAAGTGTGGAGTCTTAACCACTGGACCACCAGGAAAGTCTTCAGTTGAAGATCTTCAAATAAGGAGATTATCATGGATTAGCCAGGTAAACCCTAAGTGAAATCACATGTTGTTGTTCAGTAGCTCAGTCACATCCGACTCTTTGCAACCCTGTGGACAGCAGCACGCCAGGCTTCCTTCCTTGTAAGTGGGAGGGGTGCAACCACAAGCCAAGGAAGCTGGAAGAGACAAGGAACAGATTTTCTCCTAGAGGGTGGGGGGAGCTCATCCCTGCTCACACCTGGGTTTTAGACTTTCAGCCTCCAGAACTTGAGAGAGTTAAGTTTCTGTTGTTTGAACTTCACCAAATCTCTGGTGATTTATTACAGTATTCTGGGGGAACTCAAACAGTTATTGAAATTCATTTCACTGTTTCTTTCTTTTGTTTTTTTTAGACATGGTTACTAGAAAATTGTTACTTACAAACATGGCTGACCCTCGTGGTGACCTTGGAGCTTTCTCCAAGGAAAGGAAGCCACCTGTCCTCTCTGGCTCCTTGTTCAACAAGGCATTGAACCAGAGTCACACTTCCCATCCACAGTTCTTGGGTCTCTGAGGATCCAGGAAGGTGCCTGCAGATTTATTTTTAGGTTGGCGGTACTGGTTAAAGATATCTTTGGTCTTTGGCTGGATTACATGAAGTAAGCACTCTCTAGAGATCCAACCAGCAGTTACACGTGTCCTGTGGACATGCAAACCCTTTTAAAAACACAGAAAGACATTTTGTTAGTTTCTTGGGGCTGCCGTGACAAATTACCGCATATAAACAACAGAATTTTTTTCTCTAGTAGTTCTGGAAGCCAGAGGTCTGAAATCCCAGTGTAGGCAGGGTTGGTAACCTCTGGGGGATTCTCTTTCATGCCTCTTGCCCAGCTTCAGGTGTCGGCTGGAAGCCCTTGGTGTTCCTTGGCTTGTGGCTGCATCAGTCCAATTTCTGCCTGTCTCTACATGGCCTTTCTTCTGCATCTGAGTCTCTTTCTCTGTTCCCTCTCGAGGTCACCAGCCATTGCGTTGAGTCCACCTCAAATCTGAGATGACCTCATTTCAAGATCCTTAACTTAATTAAGGATCTAAGTGATCGTGAAGGATAGGGGAGGTACAGCAGGACTGGTGTGCTGCTGTCCATGGGGTCACAGAGTGGGACACGGCTTAGCGCTGAACAACAATGAGCTGAATTACGTATGCAGAGACCCTGTGGTGGTTACCTTAATGTGTCAACTTGACTGGTCACTGGGTACCTAGATCAAGCATTACTTCTGAGGGTGTCTGTGAGAATGTTTCTGGATGAGATTAGCATTTGAATCAGTGGATTCAGGAAAGTCGGACGCCCTCCCCAGCGTAGGTGGGCTCCATCCAGTCACCAGGGCTGAACAAGGATTCACTCTTCTTTTCCTGCCTCCCCGGCTCACTCGCTTCCCCAGCCCTCAGGCTGAGGTTTAAACCATTGACTCCCCTGGTTCTCAGGCCTTTGGACTTGGACTGAACGATGCTACCAGTTTTCCGGGTCTCCAGCTTGCAGATGGCAATTCACAGGACTTCTCAGACTCTGTAATCACATGAGCTAATTTCTCATAATAAATCCCTTTAGAGGATAGATAGATAGACAAACTCTATATGGATTATATATAGATACCCAGGTGGTGCTAGTGGTAAAGAACCTGCCTGCCAGTGCAGGAGACTCAGGAGACTCGGGTTTGATCCCTGGGTTGGAAAGATCCCCTGGAGAAGGAAATGGCAACCACTCCAGTATGCTTGCCTGGAGAATCCCATGGACAGAGAAGCCTGCCGGGCTACAGTCCATAAAGTCACAAAGAGTCAGACACAACTGAAGCCACTTAGATTATATCCATATAGTTATATAGTCATATAATCTCTCCTCTCTCTCTGTGTATATATATATATATATATACACACACACACACACACACACACACACAAACACACACATATAAATGATTTGATTGATGATTGATTTTTTTGGGGGGAGAGGTGTCTGATCTTTACTGTAGTACTCAGACTCAGTACTTCTGGCACTCAGGCTTAGTTGCCCTGCAGTTTGTGGGATCTTAGTTCCCTGGCCAGGGATTGAATCTGTGTCACCTGGGTTGGAAGGTGGATTCTTAACCACTGGACCACCAGGGAAGTCCCTGATTTTGTGTTTGATTTTGTTTCTCTGGAAAACCCTAATACAGACCCCGTTTCCAAATAAGGGCACATTCACAGGTGCTGTGGGTTAGGACTCAGACATATGTTTTCTGGGGACATTATTCAACACCCTACAGACATGTTAACCTCTGTCTTTGTAGAGGCTGGACTGCAAAGGGGTTCACAGCATGGGTCTGCAACTCTGTGGATCAGGATCTGAATTCTCCACTTGTGATCCTGTTACTATTGCTGTTTTTCTCCCTGGAACCTCAGGAATCTTCTATGAAAATTGGAAATTTTGGTGTTATGAGTATTTGCTCCAAAAGATTGTTGTCAGACCTCTCATTAGCTCTTAGAGTTACCCTGAAGCTGCAATACTTTGGTCACCTGATGCGAAGAGCCGAATCACTAGAAAAAACCCTGATGCTGGGGAAAATTGAGGGCAGGTGGAGAAGGTGGCAACAGAGGATGAGATGGTAAGACAGCATCACCAACTCGATAGGTATGAATTTGAGCAAACTCTAGGAGATAGTGGAGGACAGAGGAGCCTGGCATGCTACAGTCTATGGGGTTGCAAAGAGTCATATGTGACGTAGCAACTGAACAACAAACAGCAACAATTACTGTTTGTGTTTTTATTTATAATAAGATGCTGGCCTCCAGAAAGGTCCTATCAAGGTCTGATGTTATTCCTTCTCTGGCTTTGATTAGGACATGCCTTCTCCTCTCACCCCACACTCAGTTACCCTGAGCTCAGGGCCAGTCTTGTGTGTTCACACAGGGTCCTGAGCTTGGTTAGCTGCTCTGCTGTCTTCTTAATAACTGCTGAACAAGAGACTTTGCATTTTCATTTTGCACTGGGGCCCACAAACTTGGTAACCAGCCCGGCTTGGGGTCACTGTGCTTCCTGTGTCTGTAGCTGCGAGGGGTAAGAATTTTCCCCTCTGGTCTGAGTTGGTTCAGTGACACACGGGGTGATGGCCCCTCTAAGAGGAATCTTTCTGAACTGGGTCGTGGCCGCTGGAAAATATGGGATCTAAGGATCAGCTGATGGGGTGGCAGCTGTTTCACCCAGAAGAGGAGATTTGGATGGACCCAGTGTGTCCTCCAATTTCTGAAGGGCAGTGGGGAGAAGAAGGGAATAGCACTATTTTCGGTGGCCCAGGAAGGCAGATCCAGCTCAGTGTAAAGGAAGAATTTTGAACAGAGAGTTGTGCAGGATGGGAATGGCTGACTTCAGTTCAAACCTTAGCTCTACCTGGAGGCTGAGAGCACGGGCTCTGTCTTGGGGTATTTCCATCTCTGCCCAAATCTGTGGTCTTAGAGAAGGTCATTCTGAGCCCTGAGTCCATTTTCCCATGTAGGAAACAGGCCTGAGAATGCTCCCTATCACAGGCCGAGGCGCTAGACGTAAAACAAAAGGCAGGTTTACAGGTACAACATGGAAAGGAAGCCTGGCTCCTGGGAGGTTACCTAAGGCTAACAGCTGCCATTGCTATTGCTGCTCTTGTTATTATTACTGGAAGACAGTGAGTTCCCCAAACTGGCAGGGTTCGAGTGGAGATGGCCCAACCGGGACTTGCAGAGATGACCCTTGCACCAGAGCTAAAGCAGGAAGTGACCTCTTTGCCCCCTGGACAGTTTCGGCATCTGGCATATTTGGAGGATTAGTTTAGAAGCCTACAGTCATAAAAGACTGTCTTTGTCCTGGAGGGAGAGGGGTTGGCGCTTTTTTTGGTGGAGTGGAGGAAGTTTGGGGGCCTGGAGGCTGCTGAAGAAGTGGGAGGTGGGGGTGTTCCCATCGTTCCTGCCTTTGAAAACCTTAGCCAGCTGTCCCCTGAGCCATCGCATGCTGAACACGATCTCAGGAATGTACAAGAGCCCCTCCAGGGCCTCCCATGAAATGGGCTCCCGATGTGTCTGAGAGCCGGACACAGGAAAACAGCATCGGTGGGTGGCGTGCGTGGGAGAGCAGGCTGGCATGTTCCGCTCAATGCGAGCACCCCGGACAGGGAGGGGCCTCAACCCTGGCTGATTCCGGAGCCTCTGCCTGGATTCCACGCTCGGGCTGACTGCCGCTTCCCTGGAAAAGTCTTGGCCGTGGTTCGTGCTGAGACAAACATTTCTCCTCTCTCCTACTCACTCCGCCCGCTCCTCTAGGCTATGTCATGTCCCCAAGCTGTTTCCAGGAACTGCTGATCCTGCCTGACTGCATCAGTGCCGGGATCTGAGGCCCGGAGCCCAGGAGCAGCAGATGGGGTCCATCCAGGACACGCTGGGTCAGAGCTCGGAAGAGCTGGGAGGGCGTTTCCCTCCCCAGAGACAGACCAGGACGGGAGCCACGGCCAGCCCCAGCAACTCACCAGCCTCTCGTGCACACAGGCAGGCAGTCCGTCTCCCGACAAATGCTGACCCAGCACAGCTCTATGCAGATGCTGCTCTAGGTGTGCAAATACAGCCACGAACAAGACGGCCACCTTGGCTTTTCTTTTTCGTGGAAAATTAGCCATTTTAAAGTGTACAATTCAGGGACATCAAGTGTGTTCATATTGTTGTGCACCCATCACCACCAACCCTCTCTGAAACATTTTCATCTTCCCCCAAGGACACTGTGTATGCATCAAACCATCACTCCCATGCCCCGCTCCACTGCCCCCTGGCCACCATCTGTTTTCTGTCTCTGGATTTGCCTCTTCTGGATATTGCTTATGCCAACTTAAAAAAAAAAAGATGTATAACTTAAGAGTTGTGAGTTAAGTTTTATTTGGGGCAAAATGAGGACTGCAGCCCAGGAGGCAGCATCTCAGATAGCTCCGAGAGACAGCTCCAAAGCGGCAGTGGGGAAAAGCCAATATATAAGGTTTTGGTAATGGTATGGACCTAACAGAAGCAGTATGTGAACTGTGAACTTCCAGATGTTCAAGCTGGATTTAGAAAAGGCAGAGGAACCAGAGATCAAATTGCCAACATCCGTTGGATCATCGAAAAAGCAAGCAAGTTCCAGAAAAACATCTACTTCTGCTCTATTGACTATGCCAAAGCCTTTGACTGTGTAGATCACAACAAACTGTTGAAAATTCTGAAAGAAATGGGAATACCAAACCACCTTACCTGCCTCCTGAGAAATCAGAAAGCAACCGTTAGAACTGGACATGGAACCACAGACTGGTTCCAAATAGGAAAAGGAGTACATTAAGGCTGTATACTGTCACCCTGCTTATTTAACTTCTATGCAGACTACATCATGAGAAACGCTGGGCTGGATGAAGCACAAGCTGGAATCAAGATGGCCAGGAAAAATATTAATAACCTCAGATATGCAAATGATACCATGCTTGTGGCAGAAATCGAAGAAGAACTGAAGAGCCTCTTGATAAAAGTGAAAGAGTGAAAAAGTTGGCTTAAAAGTCAACATTCATAAAACTAAGAACGTGGCATCTGGTCCCATCACTTCATGGCAAATAGATGGGGAAACAGTGGAAACAGTGACAGACTTTATTTTTTTGGACTCCAAAATCACTGCAGATGGTGGCTGCAACCATGAAATTAAAAGACGCTTACTCCTTGGAAGAAAAGTTATGACCAATCTAGGCAGCATATTAAAAAGCAGAGACAGTACTTTGCCAACAAATGTCCATCTAGTCAAGGCTATGGTTTTTCCAGTAGTCATGTATGGATGTGAGAGTTGGACTATAAAGAAAGCTGAGCACCGAAGAATTGATGTTTTTGAACTGTGTTGGAGAAGACTCTTGAGAGTCCCTTGGACTGCAAGGACATCCAACCAGTCCATCCAAAAGGTAATAAGTCCTGAATGTTCATTGGAAGGACTGATGTTGAAGCTGAAACTCCAATACTTTGGCCACCTGATGCAAAGAGCTGACTCATTTGAAAAGACTCTGATGCTGGGAAGGATTGAAAGTGGGAGGAGGAGGGAACGATAGAGGATGAGATGGTTGGATGGCATCACTGACTCAATGGACATGAGTTTGAGTAAACTCCGAGAGTGGTGATAGACAGGGAGGCCTGCAGTGCTCCAGTCTGTGGGGTTGCAGAGTTGGACACGACTGAGCGACTGAACTAAACTGAACTGAAGGGTTTGGTGAAGGGGGAGTTCAGTGCCATGAAGCACTCATTTTACAAAAGGTTTTTGTTAGTCATGAGGATCTGATGTCACCATGAAGGGATTCAGTGCTTCTCTGGGATATGAGGAGATGCAAGGATTGAGATCATAAAATCTGTTCCTAAAAACATCCAACTATCTAAAGATCTGTCCCACCAGATTCCCTGGAGCACGGAGTGCCTCGCTCCACCCTGAACTCCCTCAGGGACTGTTGAAGGTCAACACCTGTAGCAGCATGGGGTTCAATCTCCACAGAGGCAGATGGCAAATGCCTTTGTGGTTCAGTCATTGGCAATGCTCTTGGTAAGTGCCAATTTGTAGTTGACACCTAGCCAGAGAATCATACAGTAGGTGGATTTCTGTGTCTGGCTCCTTTCTCTCATCTTGATGTTTTTCAGGTTCATCCGAACTGTAGTCTGTCAGTATGCCATTCCCTTTAATGGCTGAATAATATCCCATTGCGTGACTATCCAGTCTTTTCTGGATAGTCACTGGGCTTTACATCTGAGCAATCCTGCTATGTCTCATTAGGAAGAGTTTCCTGATGTGGAGAAGCTTGGAGACAGTGGAAAGGACCTTATATTACACATTAAATTATTTAAAAGTTAAAAAAATTGATTAATAAAAGAGGGCTTCCCTAGTGGTCCAGTGGTTAAGACTCCATGCTTCTATGGTAAAGGGTGAGGGTTCAATCCCTGGTTAGAGAACTAAGAATCCTCAGGCCACATGGTGGGGCCAAAAATAATTTAAAATTACACAGTAAAGGTTGCTGCCTCTTGAGTGCCTGCCACGTACCAGCTCCTGTGGGCCTGGTAGAACAGCACGGACTCTGTGACAAGAATGTCCACCTTGGACTTCCCTGGTGGGGCAGTAGATGACACTCCACCTGTCAATGCAGGGGACACGGGTTCAATCCCTGGTCCGGGAAGATGCCACATGCCGTGCAGCAGCTAAACGCATGGGCCACAACTACTGAGCCCACAGGCTGAAGCTACTGAAGTCTGCATGCCTAGAGCCTGTGCTCCACAACGAGAGAAGCCACAGCGACGAGAAGCCCACACACAGCAACGAAGAGCGGCCCCTGCTCACCGCAACTAGAGAAAGCCCGTGCAAAGCAACGAAGACCCAATGCAGCCATAAATAAGTAAATTAATTAAAAGAATGTCCTCCTGGACCAAAGCCCAGCTGTAGGACCCGGGGCAAGTACAGCTTCCATCTGAGCCCCACATCTCAAAAGTGGGTCTAACAGTCATCTCTTCTCAGGAAGGTTGAATATCATGACGTCTGTGATTAGCCCTGTGTCGGGTGTAAGGGCAATGCTGCAGTGACCCTGGGGCCATCATCCAATCTGACTCCGGTCCTTAGTGGGATGGCATCATCCCTGAAGGTTATCTCAAGAATGGGTTTCAGGGTCAGGCTGGACTCAGGAGCCTAGACAGAGAGCTTGGCATGCACGCATGCTAAATTACTTTAGTCATGTATGAGTCTTTATGACCCTGTGGACCATAGCCCACCAGGCTCCTCTGTCCATGGGCTTCTTCAGGCAAGAATACTGGAGTGGGTTGCCATGTCCCCCTCCAGGGGATCTCTCTCATCTCTTGCATTGGAAGGTGGGTTCTTTATCAGTAGCGCCAACTGTTGTCGTTCAATAGCTAAGTCCTGTCCAACTCTTTGCAACTCCATGGACTGCAGGATGCCGGGCTTCTCTGTCCTCCACTATGTCCTGCAGTTTGCTAAAACTCATGTCCACTGAGTCAGTGTTGCCATCCAACCATCTCATCCTCTGTTTGCTCCTCCTCCTCCTGCCTTCAATCTTTCCCAGCATCAGGGTCTTTTCCAATGAGTTAGCTCTTTGCATCAGATGGCTAAAGTATTGGAGCTTCAACTTCGGCATCAGTTCTTCCAGTGAATATTCAGGGTTGATTTCCTTTAGGGTTGACGGGTACAATCTCTTTGCCGTCCAAGGGACTCTCAAGAGTCTTTTCCAGCACCACAGTTGGAAAGCATCAATTCTTTGGCACTCAGCCTTCTTAATGGTCCAACTCTCACATCTGTACATGACTACTGGAAAAACCATCAGTTCAGTTCAGTTCAGTTCAGTTGCTCAGTCATGTCCGACTCTTTGAGACCCCATGAATTGCAGCACGCCAGGCCTCCCT
>NW_011494947.1:3523400-3529684 GCF_000754665.1 Bison bison bison
ATTCCTTCCAAAGAAATCCCAGGGCTGATCTCCTTCAGAATGGACTGGTTGGAGCTCCTTGCAGTCCAAGGAACTCTCAAGAGTCTTCTCCAACACCATAGTTCAAAAGCATCAATTCTTCAGCGCTCAGCTTTCTTCACAGTCCAACTCTCACATCCATACATGACCACTGGAAAAACCATAGCCTTGACTAGATGGACCTTTGTTGGCAAAGTAATGTCGGAGAAGGGGACGACAGAGGATGAGATGGCTGGATGGCATCACTGACTCGATGGACGTGAGTCTGAGTGAACTCCGGGAGTTGGTGATGGACAGGGAGGCCTGGCGTGCTGAGATTCATGGGGTCGCAAAGAGTCGGACACGACTGAGTGACTGATCTGATCTGATCTAGGTTGGTCATAACTTTTCTTCCAAGGAGTAAGCATCTTTTAATTTCATGGCTGCAATCACCATCTGCAGTGATTTTGGAGCCCAAAAAAATAAAGTCTGACACTGTTTCCCCATCTATTTCCCATGAAGTGATGGGACCAGATGCCATGATCTTCGTTTTCTGAATGTTGAGTTTTAAGCCAACTTTTTCACTCTCCTCTTTCACCTTCATCAAGAGGCTTTTTAATTCCTCTTCCCTTTCTTCCATAAGGGTGGTGCCATCTGCATATCTGAGGTTATTGATATTTCTCCCGGCAATCTTGATTCCAGCTTGTGTTTCTTCCAGCCCAGCATTTCTCATGATGTACTCTGCATTTAAGTTAAATAAGCAGGGTGACAATATACAGCCTTGATGTACTCCTTTTCCTATTTGGAACCAGTCTGTTGTTCCATGTCCAGTTCTAACTGTTGTTTCCTGACTTGCATACAAATTTCTCAAAAAACAAACAAACAAACAAACAAATTTCTCAAGAGGCAGGTCAGGTGGTCTGGTATTCCCATCTCTTTCAGAATTTTCCACAGTTTACTGTGATCCACACAGCTTTGACTATATGGACCTTTGTTGGCAATGTGATGTCTCTGCTTTTTTAATATTCTGTCTAGGTTTGTCATAGAAGCCCTAGATCAGCCTGGTTCACTGATGGGTGGCTTCCGAGCTTAACCATTTATCCTTGTCAATAAAGGTCAGCTTCTATATTTCTACACTGCTGGATGAGTGTTTGTGTTGTCAGCATGCCAACTATCCAAATTTGAAGTCACACTTTCTTTTCCAGCCCTAACTGAATAGTTATCAAAGATAGGTGTCCTGGGGCAATCTTGTTCTGGTCCCAACCTGCCTGGCAGCCAGTCCCACTCAGAGACACCCAGTCCTCTTCCTGGACTCTTTGCTTGGCAGGCAGGAGAGACAGCCAGGCTCGCTGCAGGGGAATTCCAAGAAGTAAGCAGATGGGAGTTGGAATGCAGAACTAAACTCTGGGCCTTTACTTATTTTGGACTAGATTCATATTCTGATATATTTATAAAGATATCCAAATCAAATTAGCTTGCATGCATGCGTGCTAAGTTGCTTCAGTTGTGTCCAACTCTGTGGGACCCCATAGATGGCAGCCCACCAGGCTCCGCCATCCCTGGGATTCTCCAGGCAAGAACACTGGAGTGGGTCGCCATTTCCTTCTCTAATGCATGAAAATGAAAAGTGAAAGTGAAGTTGCTCAGTCGGGTCCGACTCTTTGGGACCCCATGGACTGCAGCCTACCAGGCTCTTCTGTCCATGAGAGTTCCCAGGCAAGAGTACTGGAGTGGGGTGCCATTGCCTTACTTCAGTTCAATTCCGTTCAACAGGTAACAGTGGTGTCTACATGTCAGGCGTGGGACTGATGCTGGTGGTTCATTAGTAAACAAAAGAGATACCCCTCCCCAAGAAAGCCAGGTATTAGAGCATTTTAGTCACTAAGTGGTGTCTGACACTTTGGTGACCCCATGGACTGTAGCTTGCCAGGCTCCTCTGTCCAGGGGATTTCCCAGGCAAGAATACTGGAATGAATTGCTGGGTAAGGATACTAAATAAGTTATCTGATCTGTCTTTGAGTGATATGTGTTAAGAAAAGAAAAAGTGGAGATAGGGAAATGGCATCAGGAAAGCTGGGGGTGGAGACAGGCTTCAAAACTGATTGAAAGGGATTGGGAAGGTGAGACTTGAGCAAAGACTTGAAGGTGAGTTGTCAATGCAATGGATGCCTGGGAGGAGAGAATTCCAGGAAGAGGGATCAGAGAAAGGACAGTGTCAGGCCTATATTTGAGGACCAGCAAGGAGGGCAGTGTGACGAACTGAATGAATGAGGAGAGGAAGGAGTAAGAAGGGAGTTCATAGAAAACCAGATGGGGACCAGATGGGCTAGGGCCATGTGCCGTTGTTCAAACTTTGGCGTTTATTCTGAGTGAGATGGGCACCACTGCAGAGTTTGGAGCAGAGGAGGGATGTGATTTGAGTGATGTTTTATTGAAGCTAAAAAGGAAACGCCTAGACTCCTAGGCTGGATGAGTCAGAGATTGGAGCCTCTTTGTTTCCTTGAGAATAACAGCCTGCACCATGCAGGGACAGTGGGAAAGTGAACGGCTGCACGAAGCACCAGGCCACCACTACCACAGCCGCCCCACCCCAACCCCAAACCTGGAGCCTAGAGGGATTTCTTTATCAGTGTGGGAATATAAACTCCCAGGGAACGTTTCTGATTGGCTCTGCTTGAACCAATCTCAGTGCCCAAATGCTAAAAACATTGTGATTGGCTGGTCTGGGTCACATGGCTACCCCATGGGGTGCAAGGAGATAAAAGGAAGGTTGTGATTTCCTAGAGGAAGGCAGATAGGAGAGGTGAGCTGGCAGATGAAAAGCAACAGCCCTTCCTTGAATTGCTCATCTCAAGGGGAGCTCAAGGTTCCCACCTGGTGGCCTCTGCCCCAGGAGGGGCTGCAGAGCCATCTGAAAGCATTCACTCATCCAGGTTTGCTTCTCCCGTTGACCACATACCACATTTCGCAAACATTGCTTCTCTGAGAAAGCATGATGCTGAGACAGTCTAATTTTTTTTTTTTTTTTAATCACTGCGTTTCCCCATCCCTGGCTGGAGAAAACCCCAGTAATAATGACAGAGGTCAGGAACTGAGGTGGGGCCACTTCCTCGTCTCTCTAAGCCTCTTCTGAAGTCACAGACAATTGAAACAGCGGGAAGAACTTGGTCTCTGATCCTCGGGAAATGCCGAGGAGAGTGAGCTGGAAGAAGGCTGGCACACAGCAGCTGCTCTCTGCTCAGGGCTCTAGACTTGGGACGGGGAAACGTTTGTAGCTTTTTATTTTTTCTTTTTAAACAGCAATGTAACACATTTTGACTATACCGTGGTGAATTTTTAGGTATATAGTCACCTGTGGAACTACTACCCGGACAAGACCAAACATTTACAAAGCCCAGGTGGCAGGCCTCTTCCCGGGGTGGCTCAGGGCCTTCTCTTGCCCTCATTTTTGTGCATTCACCCCTGTATTTTTGGGGGCCTTGGGGCCAGGCCCATGGTGCACACTCTCACCTCCTGCTCTCCGCCCAGCACCGCCCCCCCCCACCACGCCCCCTGCAAGGAGTGGAGGGGGGAGGGGCACGGATCCCATTTTATAGGCAAAGAATGTAACTGGAGCTCAGAGAAAATTAACACCACCACCAAAAACAACAGCAGGCAGCTCCGCCGACTGAGGGAGGCTTTAGGGAAATTCTTGAAAGAAGATCAGAGAAGGGTTTGTTGTCCTTACTGGGCCCTGGCTTAGCTGGTTCATGTCAGCAGACGATGAGGAAAAGATTCCTACCGTGAAGTCACACACGTGGGTCAGAAGGGCCTCCCCCACAAAGTCCCTCTTATTTTCGGCTACAGGTAACAGTAGGTAATCTTTGTCCAC
This sequence comes from Bison bison bison, assembly GCF_000754665.1. Taxonomy (NCBI): domain Eukaryota; kingdom Metazoa; phylum Chordata; class Mammalia; order Artiodactyla; family Bovidae; genus Bison; species Bison bison. The sequence goes on from NW_011494947.1 coordinate 3,527,269, forward strand.
CCTGGTTTTCCCTGCCTCTGCTGATGAGGTTTCTACCTAGCTATTTTAGAAGACCAAGCAGGCCCCTTGGCCCAAGGAGGGATGAACATGAGGGTCCCCCCTTGGCTGTCTCCAGCCCACAGTTCAGGGGTGGTGCAGAGAAAGACCCCTGCCCTATAACAGAGCTTTTGGACGAGGGAGACAGCCCCCTCCAGTGGTTTCCCTGAATTGATGGCAAGAGAGGTGGGCAGCCTCTGTTCTCAGACAAAACATCAACAAGGAGCAAGTTAGCACAGTTCCTCCCAGTCTCCTGTCAGAGATAAAACATGTTTCAGGACATCCATTGCTTTCTGTGATGGTCCTTGATTGCGTTCTATCATTTATCTCATGAGGCTAGGACAATCTGTCCGGCAGCCCCATGCTCCAGTGACATGGGTGTCAAACACATCTTTTGTCCAGATAAAGGGAGGCTTGGCACATATAAATGGACAAGAAGCCAGCCCCTCCCCTCCCCTCCCCGACCCCTCCAACCCACTGTTCCCTGCAGCAAGAGTGGGCATTTTCCAAGCGTCTCCCTCCCAGCAACCTTGCTAGCTGCTGCTGCTGCTGCTAAGTCACTTCAGTCGTGTCTGACTCTGAACCTTGCTGGCTAGCCATCATTATCCCCATCTTGATGAGGAAACCAAGGCTCAGAGGCTCCAACTGATGGAGGGTCAATTATGTACCAGGTGCTTAATAATCAGACATAACTCCTCTTTGTTCCCACAACTACTGTGGGGAGTGACTGACTGTTGGCTGAATTTTACAGTTGAATAAATGGGTTCAGAGAGGGCAGCTGCCTGCCCAAAGCTACACAGCTGTCACTGAGGGCTGGCTCTGGGATTCGAGCCCAGCTGAATCTGGCTTCAGAGTCCACGGCCAGCGTCTTTGCCCTCTGCTCAAGTCTTTCCTTGGTCTCTGCTGCTTTGGAGTACAGGCTAGGCTGTAAGATAGGGTAGGGGGTCCCCAGAAGAAAAGAACCGTATATGGTTTTTTGGACACAAGAGAAGCCATTTTGACCTAAGCCATTTTGTGATCTAAGCCTGGCCACAGTGCTAGTCCTTGAACGGGTCCCAGTAATAATGAGATTAAGGGAACCAAAGAACAAACTGCTATTAGGCAGGAGGAGTTGTAAAAACTCCCATGTAAAGTTTCCATGATAAAAATTAGCCTGAAGCACCTTCCTAGGCATTTTTCTGAATTTAAAGCCTCCTTACATGCTTGGCTCCCAGATCAACCAAAACCTGGGGAATGATAATAACATTTTCTGAGCCTTGGAATTTTAATCAACTACCCAGATAATCACGGTGGTGTGATCACTCACCTGGAGCCAGACATCCTGGAATGTGAAGTGAAGTTGGCCTTAGAAAACATCACTATGAACAAAGCTAGTGGAGGTGATGGAATTCCAGTTGAGCTATTTCAAATCCTGAAAGATGATGGTGTGAAAGTGCTGCACTCAATATGCCAGCACATTTGGAAAACTCAGCAGTGGCCACAGGACTGGAAAAGGTCAGTTTTCATTCCAATCCCAAAGAAAGGCAATGCCAAAGAATGCTCAAACTACCACACAATTGCACTCATCTCACATGCTAGTAAAGTAATGCTCCAAGCCAGTCTTCAGCAATACATGAACCGTGAACTTCCAGATGTTCAAGCTGGTTTTAGAAAAAACAGAGGAACCAGAGATCAAATTGCCAACATCCGCTGAATCATTGAAAAAGCAAGAGAGTTCCAGGAAAACATCTATTTCTGCTTTATTGACTATGCCAAAGCCTTTGACTGTGTGGATCACAACAAACTGTGGAAAATTCTTCAAGAGATGGGAATACCAGACCACCTGACCTGTCTCTTGAGAAACCTATATGCAGGTCAGGAAGCAACAGTTAGAACTGGACATGGAACAACAGACTGGTTCCAAATAGGAAAAGGAGTACGTCAAGGCTGTATATTTTCACCCTGCTTATTTAACTTAAATGCAGAGTACATCATGAGAAACGCTGGGCTGGAAGAAGCACAAGCTGGAATCAAGATTGCCAGGAGAAATATCAATAACCTCAGATATGCAGATGACACCACCCTTATGGCAGAAAGTGAAGAGGAACTAAAAAGCCTCTTGATGAAGGTGAAAGAGGAGAGTGAAAAAGTTGGTTTAAAGCTCAATATTCAGAAAACTAAGATCACGGCATCCGGTCCCACCACTTCATGGGAAATAGATGGGGAAACAATGGAAACAGTGTCAGGCTTTATTTTTTGGGGCTCCAAAATCACTGCAGCTGGTGACTGCAGCCATGAAATTAAAAGATGCTTACTCCTTGGAAGGAAAGTTATGACCAACCTAGATAGCATATTCAAAAGCAGAGACATTACTTTGCCAACAAAGGTCTGTCTAGTCAAG
>NW_011494947.1:3529784-3543860 GCF_000754665.1 Bison bison bison
ACAGTGTCAGGCTTTATTTTTGGGGGCTCCAAAATCACTGCAGCTGGTGACTGCAGCCATGAAATTAAAAGATGCTTACTCCTTGGAAGGAAAGTTATGACCAACCTAGATAGCATATTCAAAAGCAGAGACATTACTTTCCCAACAAAGGTCTGTCTAGTCAAGGCTATGGTTTTTCCAGTGGTCATGTATGCATGTCAGAGTTGGACTGTGAAGAAAGCTGAGCGCCGAAGAATTGATGCTTTTGAACTGTAGTGTTGGAGAAGACTCTTGAGAGTCCCTTGGACTGCAAGGAGATCCAACCAGTCCATTCTACAGGAGATCAGTCCTGGGTGTTCATTGAAAGGACTGATACTGAAGCTGAAACTCCAATACTTTGGCCACCTCAAGTGAAGAGTTGACTCATTGGAAAAGACTCTGATGCTGGGAGGGATTGGGGGCAGAGGAGAAGGGGATGACAGAGGATGAGATGGCTGGATGGCATCACCGACTCAATGGATATGAGTTTGGGTAAACTCCGGGAGTTGGTGATGGACAGGGAGGCCTGGCGTGCTGCAATTCATGGGGTCACAAAGAGTTGGACACGACTGAGCGACTGAACTGAACTGAACTGAAAGCTTGGACTTCCCTGGTGGCTCAGACGGTAAAGTGTCTGCCTACAATGCTCAAGACCTGGGTTCAAACTCTGGGTCGGGAAGATCTCCTGGAGAAGGAAATGGCAACCCACTCCAGTATTCTTGCCTGGAAAATCCCATGGATGGAGGAGCCTGGTAGGCTACAGTCCATGGGGTCACAAAGAGTCGGACACGGCTGAGCAACTTCACTTTCACTTTCAAAGCTTGGACTCTGTCAACCTTTGCCATGATTCTCTGATGAATTGTCCTCTGCTCAAGTCACTCTATGAATACGCATATACCCTCAGCTTAAAACTTCCCCAGTTGTGCTGCTGGGGAGACACTGATTGCAGAAAGATACCCAGTGTTCTTCTTACTTGCTGCAAGAAATAAATCCTTCCTTCTCCTGATCTTTGGCTCGGTATATCTTTTGACTCAACACCCACCAAGGGGGAACCCAGTTTTAGGGTAACCAGACTGACACTGCTGTTCTTCCGGGCAGGTCCAAGGTCAGAATGGGCGCCAGAAACTAACTTTTCCATCTTCCGCACTTCCCCAGGGTCTCATGCTGGTGCTTAGGCATGTCCAACTCTTTGTGATGCAATGGACTATGTAGCCCGCAGGGCTCTTCTGTCCATGGTATTTTTCAGGCAAGAATATTGGAGTGTGTTGCCATTTCCTCCTCCAGGGATCTTCCCGATCCAGGGATCAAACCCAAGTCTGCTGTGTCTCCTGCACTGCAGGCAGATTCTTCACCTGCTGAGTCATCGAGAAGCCCCCTAGCAAAGCAAGCCACATTGGTAAAACTACAGTGACAAGATCACTGCCTTTGCCAAGGTCCCACCGCACACCTGGGGAGGGGGCTGTGGGGAGGGGAGGACACAGCTGGGTGAGGATTTTGAAGCAAGAAATTCAAAGGGCTCACAATCTGTCGATCATCACTGAAGAGCTGACGGATCTTTTGAGAAGTTCCTGTAATGAACAATCAAACCGTTTGCCTGGGAATTTCCTGGAAAACTAAAATGATACTAAAAGACAGTAGAAGAGTACGCTAGTTTCCTATGGCTCCTGTGATAAATTACCTGAAATTTAGTGGCATAAAACAACACACATGTGTTATCTCACAGTCTGGAGGCCAAAGGCCCAAAATCAATCTCGGTAGGCTACAGTTACGGTATCCACAAGGCTGGTTCCTTCTAGAAGCTCCGGGGGAGACTTTTTCTCCCAGTCTTGTCCAGCTCCTAGAGGCTGCGTTCTCTGGCTCGTCTTCCCTTCACCTTTGAGGCTAGCAGTGGAGTATCTTCTCTCCTCTGACCTCTGCTTCTGTCTTCACAGCTTTCTCCCCTAATTCTATGGCCTCTCTTTTAGGAGGACACTTCTTTTTATTGATTTATTTTCATTTTTGGCTGTGCTGAGTCTTCACTGTTGAGCAGGCTTTTATCGAGCTGGGGCTCCTCTCTAGTTGCAGTGTGTGGGCTTCTCTTCTTGGGGAGCACAGGCTCTGGACCACAGGCTCAGTAGTTGTGGGGCATGGGCTTAGTTGCTCCACAGCATGTGGGATCTTCCTGAATGAGGGATCCAACCCGTGTCTCTTGCATTGGCAGGTGGATTCTTTACCACCGAGCCACCAGGGAAGCACAGGAGGACTCTTCTGATTCAACTGGATTCACGGAGAATCCAGGAAAATCTCCCCATTTTAGGAACTTATCTTACTCCCTGCAAAGCCCCTTGGCCATGTTCTCTAACATACACACCCGCTCTGAGGATGGAGATTGGACATCATTGGGAGTGGGGAGAGGTGGGGAGGGGCACACTATTCAACAAAGTCATATTAGTGTCCTTAGGCTGTGGTTCAAGTGTCCAGGCTGAACGTGGGAGCAGAGAGTTCGGATCTCAAGCCCACTCCCTGCCGTGACCCTCAGGGAAGCCCGGGTTAGTGAATCTACCACCCTGTGGAGGTCAGGGCACGCTCCTGGCTTTGTTGCACCCCCTGGCAGGCAGGAAGGGCCACACAACCCTCCAATTCCTAGATGGAGGAAACAGACTAGAAAGCGTTTAAGGATTTGCCCTGGAGGGGTGGGGCGGGGCTAGAGGCCCAGTAGGGACACCCCTCACCCACAAACCCCCCACGGTGACTGCTTCTTCCAAAACCCGAGAGCCTTTGGCTGGGAGTGGGCGGGTGCAGAGTACAGACAAGCCTCCCTGCGCTCTCCTCTCCCCTCCCCTCCTTGCTCCAGGAGACACACGCGCCCGAGCTCTCTTTCCCTAGCCGCCGCCGCCGCCGCCGCCACCGAGATGCCGCCCTCTGGCCTGGAGCTGATGAACGGCCAGGTGCTCCCCGCCTTCCTGCTCTGCAGCGCGCTGCTGGTCATCAAAATGTACGTGGTGGCCGTCATCACCGGCCAAGTGAGGCTGCGGAAGAAGGTAGGTGCGGCTCTCGGGGACCCCCAGTCCTGCGTGCGTGCGCTCACGTCTCCCGCAGCCGCCGGGAAGGCTGGAGTCGGGGACCCGGCCCCCGGAGTGTGCGGGAGCAGGCTGGGAACGACCTGCCCCTCCCAGCCCTGTGGGATGGCTCCTCTGTGGCCCGCACGTCCTGGTCCCCTGGTTGTTTTGTTTTCATTCGAATTTGCACGTTCTCCTTGCGCAGGGGCCGTGCTCACCTTGGTAGCACGCCCGTCTCAGTATTGGCGCCGCCTAAGCGAGCATCGGCCTGGTGTTTTAAAAGCGTTTTACCCGCTTGCTGTGTCCCAGGTAAGTTCTCGGCACAGCCAGATTCCCAAGTCCCACTTGAGTTTGCAGGGGGGCTCAGCCTCCCTCTGACCCGGCGGTTTCCCGCACCAGAGAGCTGATATATGGGTGGGATGGAAACCGACCCAACAGGAGCTCCGAGAAACCTTTCAGTGGAAATTCCCGACTGGCCCCCGGCGAGGTCGCTCCCAAACCCACCGCAGCCTTCGCACGGCGGATCTCGGGCCAGGGTCCCCCGGAGTTCGAGAGGAATTTCCCCCACCGATCTGAGTCCCGGAGCCAAAACAACAATAAAGATTGACGCCAAGATCTGAGCGGGTGTGGGGTGAGGCGGGGCTCGAGGAGCCACTGGGCGGGAGGCCAGAGCCCGCGGAAACCTTCTGGCCAAGTGTCCCCAGCCATCCTGAGCGCCGCGAGGGATAGTTGATTATCCACCAGATATTTCAGAGAGGAGATGTCCCCGGCCCTGCCCCTTTGCCCAGCTCAAAGGCAAGTCGAGGCTGGATCGGACATCGTCCTGAAGGTGGACGGTGGAGAGGGGGTGGTCTTGCTCAGCCCCGAGTCTCAAGAGGTACAGATGGGACACAAGGCAGGTCAGCTTCCCAGGTGAAGAAACTCCTGGAGCAGAGAGAGACACACTGGTCATCCTGACCTCTCCCTGCCCTGTACCCACCCCATACGCCGGGAAAGCCTCACGGAGTCTTTCTCACAGACTAACTGGGTCCTTCTTGGAGTGAGCGTTAATCCCCATCGTGGTGGGGAGGAGGGGGCGGTATTCAACTTCTGACCCACACCAGAAACGTGGGCTCTGACAGATGACGTTGCCTGTGATGGCAGGGTTTGGATCCAGGTGCCCAGCTCCGGAGCCCACACCCTGCCATGAGGGGATGGCATTATCCCAGGGCCATGCTGCACACAGAGCTTTCTTTTCACGTGGATTAGGGAAGGAAGAGTCAAACCTGTTGGGGTGCCTTTCTGTCGGGTCAGTAGGGTGTGGCAGAAGGAAACCTCCATTCTGGGCTGTTCCCGGGTTCTCCCAACCCTGTGAATTTCCCTCTCATTCCTGCTCCCTGCGTTCAGGTAGCCAGGGAGGAGCTGGGGGAACTACCCCGTGGGGAGGTGACTCGGGGATGCTCTGGCTCCTCCACCCATTAGCCTGGGGACCGTGGGCAAGTCTGAGAGCTTGATTTCCTCATTTGTAAACTTCAGGGTAGTCACACAGTACCAGGAGAGTTCAGCACCTGGCACTGAGCAAATGCCCCCACCATTGTTAGTCTTCATTACTTATTAACAATTGGAATTAACATGACCGGACCTAGGTCTCCTGGAGGGCAGTACATCCCAAGGCCTGCCCACCCTGCTCCCTGGTCCCTGCTGGAGGCAGTGCTTCTGCTTCCAATGCCTGCACTGCCGTGGCTCCTGGCCTGGCCAACGTGTATCCATGCTGTCTTCAGGGGTGAGCAGCCTCGTGGACTGTGGGCACCTAGGACAGGTGCCCACTGAATGCCAAGACCCCGTGAAAGGTGTCACAGGCCCACAGACTGCATGCAGGGCCATCAGAATCAGTGATTCTGTGACTTAAGGGCCAGCAAAGAGGAATTCCTGTTGGGGGGGCTCTTGATCATGACAGACACTGCATTCATCTCCAGGGTGAAGAGGGCCAGACCCATCGGACAGGATGGGGAGAAAAAAAGCAAGCACTTGGGGACAAACTAGGGGCTCCCCTGCTGGGTCAGATGGTAAAGAATCTGCTGGCAATGCAGGAGACCTGGGTTTGATCCCTGGGTCACGAAGATCCCCTGGAGAAGGGAATGGCAACCCACTCCAGTATTCTTGCCTGGGAAATCCCATGGACAGAGGAGCCTGGTGGGCTGCAGTCCGTGGAGCTGCAAAGTGTTGGACACGACTGAGTGACTAACATGGTGGGGACAGATACTGGAAGCAGCAGGGCCCGTCACTGGATGAGCGATGCAGAAGGCACGCTGCAGAGATTCGAGTCTGCTGAGGGGCTGGTGGGGCGGGCTGGCTGCATGCGCGCAGGCAACGGTGCAGCAGGAGCGATAGGCGTGGACTTCAACGACCTGAGTGTAACTTCGGGTCCCTGCTTTGCAGTGACAATTCCTCAAGCTCCCTCCTGGTGCCAGGCATCGTGCCATGGCATCTCCACTTACCTTCCTTGCTGTTCGTGTGGTAGGTGATCTCAGTGTGATCTGGAGTTCACAGACGAGGAAGCTGAGACCCAGGGAAGTTCAGATACCTGCAGTTGGTTCCCGTGGGGCTGGGTTTCTCAATGGGGCCTGTGGAGTCTCTTTCACTGCTGTCAGTTCAAAGCCTAATTTTTAGGATGCCACTAGGACCCCTACAACTTGATCTCGGAACTCTGTCCCTTGCTTGTCACTGCTCCAGCCATGCTGGTTTTTTATCCTTCACACATGTTCTTCTTCTGACCCCAGGGCCTTTGCACATGCTGTTCCTGATGCCTTGAATGCTGTTTCTATAACCTCCCATTTTCTGGTTAATGTTGCTGCATCCTTCAAGTCTCAGCTTTACTGTCACTGCCTCAGAGAAGCCTTCTCTGATTCCCAAACTTGGCCAGATCTCCCATGAACATTCTCAAAGCTAACCCTGTCTTCTTTTTCCTTACTCTGACCACCTGATCTTTTCTGGTTCATTGGCAAATCCCTCATTACACCGTGAGCTTCCCAAGAACAGGGATGAGGGAGCCTTTTTCTCACTCTTTTCACGCTGCTATATAAAAAAATACCAGAGACTGGGTGGCCTAGCAACAACAAAAGTTTATTTCTCACAGTTTTAGAGACTGGAAAGTCCAAGGTCAGGGCACCGGCAGGTTCAGTGTCTGGTGAGGGCCCACTTCCTGATTCATAGATGGTGGTCTTTTCGCTGTGTCCTCACACCGCAAAGGGCTAAGGGAGCTCTCTGGAGTCTCTTTTATGAATGTTGATCTCATTCAAGAGAGCTCCACCCTCGTGAACTCATCACCTCCCAAAGGCCTCACCTCTCAACACCATCACACCAGGAGTTAGGTTTTAACACAGGAAATCTGCAGCGACACGAGCATTTAGTTCATAGCAGCCTTGTTCATGATGAGTCGCCAGCGCTCAGCACACAGTAGGAGCTCACGGACACTGCTGAATGGACATGTATGTGACTGCATCGCCACAGACCTAGTCCACTGGGCCGTCCATCTCATGAACAGTAATTCTCAGCTGATGTATTCCAGGCTTTTGCCAACCCCGAGGATGCTCAGAGACATGGAGGCCTCCAGTATTGCCGGAACGACCCAGATGTGGAACGCTGCCTCAGGCAAGTACCCTTGGCACTTGGCGAGATCACAGCCTGCCCTTTCAGACCCTCTTCTGAACATGGGGCGCTTGGAGGATACCCAGGGGCCAAGATCTTCTGCCTTCTGAATCCTCTTAAACAGTCTTCATTTATTCATTGATTTCATTTCTAGTTAAGTATTAGTTAAGAAAAGAAAAGTTAGGGAAAGTATTGTAGTACGTCCTCATGGCTCAGGATGGCAGAGTTAGAAAAGGTTATTCAGTGCGAATTCATTCAGTCTGTGTGTAAGCTCTGACCTGAAGAATCTGCTCTCCAGGGACTCATGGTGTTACTGGTGTCTTATGCATCTTCTTGGAGAAACTTCTCCTGCATTTACAACACACATGCTGTGCTTTTTCCTCTGTATCCCCAAAGGGTCACCCTTTACCCATTTATTTATACGGTGGGTTTTTTTTAATGTAACAACAGAAATTGTTTCATATCAGCCTATATAGGGGCTTCGTTCATTACATCGGTGCCATAGTATTTATGCCATTTCTCTGTTGAATGGATGGTCTGTAGTTGATCCAACCTCTTCCCCTCTGATGGCATTTAGGCTAAGTCTTTCTCTGTTATGAACAGAGCGCATCCAAACTTCTTTCCTTTGCCTTAGTGTGTACATGTGAACAGACCTGCAGGATGCAATCAAATGGTAAGAAATACTGTCTAATGGTACCTAAATCCACTCCCACCACTGGTGTGTGACATGTGTCTCTATGCTGCTGCCAACTCAGTGGATCCATCTTTGGCTGGATCCCTGTCAACGTGATGGGTGAAAATGCACGTCCCCTTTCACTTTTACGTTGCGTTTTTTTCTCCCTGCCTTTCTTTTTTGGCTGCGCTGGGTCTTTGTTGCTGCTCGTGGGCTTTCTCTAGTTGTGGCTAACCACAGGACCACCAGGGAAGCCCCTTTACTCTGCATTTCCTAGTGAAGATGAACATCTTTTCGTAGGCTTAGCTTTCCCCAGTCAATCCAAAATAGTTTTTTCTTACAGAGATCAGAACTATTCATTGTAGTTTGGGAATAGTGAAAACGTGTAGAGGATAAGGGGGAAAACCACTCACGATTCCAGTCATTGTTGACATGTTCTTCTATCTCCTCTTTGCCATCTGTCTAAGTATTTTCCATAGCATAAGGTATGCACTGTACACCTAATTTGGGGTTCTGCGTTTTTTCAGGTAACGTTACTTCATGAACACTTTCCATGTCAGTAGATACTACTCAAAAAGTGATTCTTAAAAAAGAGCTGTGTAGGGAGTTCCCTGGTGGTCTAATGGTTAGGACTTAGTGGTTTCACTGCTGTGGGCTGGGTTCAATTCCTGGTCAGGGAGCTGAGATCCCACCAGCCTCATGGTGCAGCCAAGAAAAGAAAGGGGCTGTGTAAAATTCCATCAGGTGTTAATTTCACATCGCTGGTCTCAGTGGGTATTTTGGCAGTTTCCTCTGCTGTTTTACACCAACAGGCTGGAGAACCAGGAGGAGGCCCTCCCCAGGGATGGGGATTGTCAGTGGAGTGGAATGGGGATGGGAAGGATGGGCAGCTTAGACAGGAGGGAGACGGAGACAAACCCTCACATGGTTCTTATCACGTTCCCATGAGTCACAGGCAGAAATGGGTGGGACAAAGCAGTAAAAATAGTAGAGATTCTTTTACTGAAAGAAAGTCAGTGGGGTTTTTCCTTACACTTTTCTTGGCCATTGAAAATGACACGTGTACTTGCGTTTTTTTTTTAAGTTACGGAAATGCATAATATAGAAAGTGAGATTCATTGCTATTTCACCCTTTCTAATGTAACTACGGGCTTCCCTGGTGGCTCAGTGGTAAAGAATCCACCTGCAATGCAGGAGACATGAGTTCAGTCCCTGGGCTGGGAAGATCCCCTGGAGAAGGAAATGGCAACCCACTCCAGTATTCTTGCCTGGAAAATCCCACGGACTGAGGACCCTGGAGGGGCTGCAGTCCGCTGGGTCGAAGAAGAGTTGGATAAAAGAGTTGGATACAACTTAGTGACAACAACAACGTAACTATAGATACAGTCCTTCATATGAGTTCCGTCCATCTGTTTGTTCATTCCACATTTAATGAGCACTTCCTAAGCGTCGGGGGCTTCCCTGGTAGCTCAGCTGGTACAGAATCTGCCCACAATTTGGGAGACCTGAGTTGGAGCTCTGGGTTGGGAAGACCCCCTGGAGAAGGGAAAGGCTACCCACTCCAGCATTCTGGCCTGGAGAATTCCATGGGCTGTATAGTCCATGGGGTCACAATGAGTTAGACACGACTGAGAGACTTTCACTTCACTTCCTAAGTATTACGTACTGTGCTAAGCACTAGTTGTACTTCGGTGAACAAAAGCCTGACCCATCACGATAATCCATATGTGACCCTCACGCCACCTGGTTATGGGGGAGGGAGTGATTAGTAGCAGGGACAGCAGGCTGCCAAGACTGTGTATACCCCGAGCCAGCTCAGAACATCCACCCAGAGGAGTGTTTGTCTTCTCCCAGGGTGTGAGAGTTCTGCGTAGCCAAGCTTACTTGTGGCACAGGAGTAGTTACACAGGTTCTGGAGTGCTTTATTTCTACTGCTGTAACCATGCCAGGGAGAGACCACACACCTGCCTGGTGCCAAGACACCGCCAACCCCCTACCCCCCCCCCACACACACACAATTTAATTTATCTACAGTTGTTGTTTAGTCACTAAGTCATGTCTGACTGTAGCCCACCAGGCTCCTCTGTCCATTGGATTTCCCAGGCAAGAATACTGGAGTAGGTTGCCATTTCCTTCTCCAGGGGATCTTCCTGGCCCAGGGAACAAACTCACGTCTCTCGCATTGCGGGTGGATTCTTTACCACTTGAGCCACCAGAGAAGCCCCTATTGTCTACTTTTCGAATGCTCAAATGGCTGAAAGTCAGTTCAGCACTTTTTGAGCACCTCTTATCTAATAATGCTTTTTATAATTCTGTGAGTGTTTATTGGGGACCTTCCATGGACTGGTATTTACTGAGACTTACTATGCCAGACTCAGGGGCTCCTGGGCCCCCAGGGCTCCTCCTCCTGACTTCACAAAGCATCATGAAACCTCAAGGGTACAGAGAACCACACATCCTGCCATCTGCTACTGGAAAACTGGCTGGAACCTGATGGGAGATGCCCTGGAAGCAAATGTGGGTTAAATATTAGACCAGGGTTTTAGTGCAGCCAGGGCCACCTTCTACACAAACAGGAAAACACTTAGGCCCTGGTTCTTAGAGCACAGATCTGCCTTGTGGGTGAGTGTAGGCTGGAGCCCAAACGTGAACCCCACTCGGGGGGAAGTCGGAAAACAGATTTCAAGGAAAGTTTTGAAACCCAGGCTCATCCTTTTAGTGATTCCCTATTAAGTTTCTCCAGTTTTCCTGGTAGCTGAGCTGGTAAAGAATCCACCAGCAATGCAGGAGAGTCCAGTTTGTTTCCTGGGTCGGGAAGCTCCCCCTGCAGAAGGGATAGGCTACCCACTCCAGTATTCTTGAGCTTCCCTGGTGGCTCAGATAGTAGAGAAGCTGCCTGCAATGCAGGAGACCTGGGTTCGATCCCTGGGTCAGGAAGATCCCCTGGAGAAGGGACAGGCTACCCACTCCAGTATTCTTGGGCTTCCCTGGTGGCTCAGATGATAAAGAATCCACCTGCAGTGTGGGAGACCTGGGTTGGGTCCCTGGGTTGGGAAGATCTCCTGGAGGAGGGCATGGCAACCCACTGTAGTAGCTATAGAGGAGGAAGCTGGTCTGCCAAGGCCACATCGCTCATGATGGCTAAGCTGCCATTGAGCCCAGGCTGTCAGATATGGGCTCTGCCCTCCTTGCAAGAATGCAGTTTAACTCTATTTTATACCTGCCTTTAAAACTAAGCAGTCTTTACCTTGTATCAAACCTGACTTCTAAGAAATCATCTGTGTGGATAGAGAGCGGGCCTGACATAAAAGGAGAGAGCTGGCTGGCTGGCTGCCAGCTGCCATCCCTGCCCAGGAGGGGCGGGGCAGGGCGGAGAGGGGGATAGGGCCCTCTCCCCACCCCTGTCACCTGATGCAGTAAAGTGCAGCTAGTGTTGCGATGTCTGGTGAGGGGAAGGGGCCGGCCTGATGCTGCAGGAGGCCACGCAAGTCCAAAGCAGGAAACTGCTTTGAGCGACCTTCACCTTAAAAAAAGTGGTTGTTATTGGAATGACACGTTTTTGCCCAAGCATCTGTCTGGTACGTGACTCTCTCCATGTCTCTCTGCTCAGATCCTGAGGTGGGAGGAGGGCGTGAGTTACCTTGCCTCATCCAGCTGATTTCCCCACGTCTCCTCCATCCTTACCACTTGTGGCTTTGCCAGGGCCCTGCTGTGGTATTCATTGTACCAGAGGGAGGAGGATGGGAGACTGGGGACCCCAGGGGCTGAAGGTCAGAGCTGAGGGGCTTTATCAGCTCCCAGACGCCTCTGCTCCCTCGAAGGTGACCCCCTGAATCCTCTAGTCCCGAATGCGGGGGCCAAGAGGTGGGGCCGCTCCTCCCATCCTTATGCCTCCTCCCCACCCTGTGTCCCCTGATTTTGTTTTCTCACCTGTGCTTGGGGTTTGGCCAAGGATCCTCTCAACAGCTTTCTGAGAAGTGACTCACTCTTAAAGTGTAAATACCTCTTTTAAGGAGAAGTGTCTGAATGAATGGGTATCACATGCTAGTTATGCTTTTCCTGAAACTTTCCCAGAAACGTCCAGGATGACAAAAATACTCCCGGTTGGCACCATTTCGTGAGTCACCTGTGGGAGGCAGACCATATTCTGGGACATACAGACTTCACATGAAATAGATTCTCCGAGGTGTGTGTAGGGAGGTTGCTGTTACACAGCTCTTTCTCCATAGCATGGGATGATTTTAGAGCCACAGTTGCTGCCTCTTCCCAGATAACATAAGGGACTTGCTCGATTGATTAAGGAACTGGAGTGGCCCCCATCCTCAGTTTCCCTCCCACTTTGTCCCTGAAGCCAAGACCCAGCCGGCTTCTTTCACCTGGGCGTCCAGCAGTATTTCCCCCAGCTGGTGAGACTGGCCCTGCTATAGACTTGTGCTCCCTGGGGCTGGATTCCAAGGTCGGGCTCTGTGAGATAAGGAGAAGGAAGACTCTTGTTTGGTCCAGGATATGGGGACAGAGACTCCAACTGCTGTGTCCCAAGTTTGACCTAAGAAAGATCCAGGCCCTGATGGGTTTATGGGAGCTTTTGTACATCCAGATTGAATTCCAGACCCTTTACCCTGCTTCCTGAGGGCTTTCTCCCCCACTTATCTTGATCCTGCCTCACTCCCTCTTATGACCGCATTCCAGACACGTGTGGAATGCTCACTTACTAAGCCTTGAACACACTCTGACCATTCCCACCTCAGGGCCTTTGCACATGCCCATCCTTCTCCCTGGAGAGTTCATTCCTGCACAGATGGCCCCTCATTTTTCAGGCTTTACCAAAATGTCTCTTTCCCTGACCACACCCATCCTAGTGGGTGCAGAGACCCCTGTAGCCCTGGGTTGCAGAGTGCTGCTCTTCCCCACCCTGCCCAATTCCGAGCATCCACATACCATAGCCCTTGGCTGAGACTCTCCTTGCAAGAGTGGGACGAAAGAGCAGGACCACAGCAGGTCCCCACTTAGGGGCTGTTGGGCTGGGCCTGGCTTGCTGGTGCAACCTTGGTGAAACCTTCCCGCTGAAAGGCTTGAAGAAGGGGCTTCGCTTCCAGCAGCATCTCCATGCCTCACACATGTGGCCTTTCCTCAGGGGAGGTCATGGCTCGGGCACTGTGTTCCTGTTTATCTGGCCTCCAACATGCCATCTCTGGCTTCGGTCTCTTGCTCAGTCTCTAATTTATGGGACTCGACCTCCCTCCGCAGAGGAAGCTGCCCATTAGCAGGAGTCATGGAAAATGTAAACCAACTCTTAGCAGAAGTGGATGAGTTTTCTTTGTTGGTCATTTTTTTGGCCGGGTTATACACAGCCACCCCCACGCTCACTCCCATCACTGCACATATACACACACTTGATCATTTTAAAGAAAGAAAGAAGCAGGGTAGCACAGAGGAAACAGCATCACTACTGCCCAGCGATTGGCTGGCTCCGTGAGTGGAGGTTGTTACTGTTACCCCTGAATCCCTGAGAGGAGGAAGGGTTTGCTTAGACTTAGGGGCAGAATAAGACAGAGCCAGGCGTGGATGTCAGATGTGTGCTCTTAGCCCGTCCTACTGGGGAGGGTCCAGGAACCTGCATTCAGAAGGAAGCGGCCTCAGAAAAGCCCTGCCTTGGGGAGGTACCCAGCATGGGCTGGGGAGTTCCCTGGTAGTCTAGGGGTTAGGATTCAGCACTTTCACCACTGTGTCCTGGGTTCAATTCCTGGTCAGGGAACTGAGATCCCATAAGCCACGTGGTACAGCCAAAATTGAAAAAAAAAAATGATCAGGGGCTGGAGGCAGACCTAGGCCCTGCCCCAGCTTTCACGCAACCCCACTGAGCCCCACTTTTCCTTGCTGGTGTCCAAGGCCAGAGGGGAGGATGGGGGAGACCATGGCAGGTGCTGGGTCCTGGCGGGCCCCGGGGCTTGGTAGCAGAACCCAAGCGGCAGCCCTTCGTGGCTCCCAGGCCATTAACAGGGCTTCACTTCCTGAGCTGTTCGCAGGCACCAGCTTGGAGTCACGGCCCCCTCTGCCTCTGGGTTACCTCCTTGCCCGGCCGCGATGGACGTCAGTCTGGTATGCCAGAGATGATCCCCGGAGGTGCAGGGCCTTTGAGGGCAGAGGGTCCCAGCACCCAGGACATTCTCAAAGCTTACACCTGGCTGACTGCACCCCTTTGCCTTCTCAGAGCCCACCGGAACGACATGGAGACCATCTACCCCTTCCTGTTCCTGGGTTTTGTCTACTCTTTCCTCGGACCGAACCCCTTCGTCGCCCGGATGCACTTCCTGGTCTTCTTCCTGGGCCGTATGGTACACACCGTGGCATACCTGGGGAAACTGCGGGCGCCCACCCGCTCCCTGGCCTACACCCTGGCCCAGCTCCCCTGCGCCTCCATGGCCCTGCAGATTGTCTGGGAGGCAGCCCGCCACCTGTGACCAGCCGTGGACGCCACCTCGGCCGCCAGACCGCTGGCCACGAGCCAGTGGGGCTGAACCTGGGGGACCGATGGCCCTTTGAGATTGTGACAGGCCCTGGGGCCAGGTTTCTGGCAACTGGCTGAGCACGTGATCTTGGGCCCAGGGGGCCTGTGTGTGTTTCCCCGTGTGTCCCTTGGATTCCTGGGTGAAGCGGCTGATTTGGAACTGTTTAGAGACGGACCGTCACGATTGATAGAAAATTCTTCCACTGTAAAAA
>NW_011494947.1:3543960-3551347 GCF_000754665.1 Bison bison bison
CCCTCCCTCTTCCTCCCCAATGCTGGGAAAAGCAAACAGAGACTCAATTCCAGTTTTGGAACCTAACGACCTTCTGAATCCAGGGATGTAATAAATGAGGACTTCTCACTTCCACCGCAGAGATTCTGGTTCAGCTGGTCGAGAGGGGAGCCTGGGCATCTGCATTTTTGGAAAGCTCCCTTGAGAGTCCCAGTGATGGTGGGGTCTGGGCACCATTGCCAGTTCTCTCTCCCGAAGGGCCCAGGACAGGCAGGGTGTGAATTTCCCTCAGGATGGGAGTTGAGTGGTTGGGGGTGGGGCAAAGAGTCGGACACGACTGATCTGATCTGATCTGTGTGCCTTCGTGCCGCGCTGACACTTCCCTGTGTTCCGGCCACATTCCTTGGCTGTACGTTTCTCTCCTTGGCGTAGGTGCTGATTGGGAGGGCCCACCAGGAAGGCTGGCCTTCTCTTCCTGAGGCTTTAGTTGCTCCAAAGCGCTGTCAATCAAGAATGATGGGCTTTGAAGGACCAACCTCTAGAAGAAATGTTCTGGCTCCTTCCGTATTTGTGAGGTTTGAAAACCACTGATGTGCCCCTGGACTTTTGGTCTAAGACTGTGTGGGTTCAGTCATTGATGAAGTGTCTGACCAGCTCAGCTCCTTGGCTGCTGCTTCCTGGCCGTCCACTGCTGTCCAGGCTGGCCAAGGATCTGGCTCCCTGGACACTTTTGTGGGTTTGTGTCTGGGGCAAACACACAAACACGCCCAGACTAGGGCGTTACACCACGCAGAATGCAAGCAGACTCCTGGGAGACACCCTCTCCACCTCCTGCCACGGGCAAGGAGGAGGGTCACTCAGCCAGCATTTTGGCAGAGGAGGAAACCAAAGCTCAGAGTGGAGTCCCTGCAGTGTGGGATCAGCTCTGAACCCAGCTTGTGTCTGGCTCCCAAATCGGCTCTAACCACTGCACCCTCCAGCCTCACTTTCCACAACCACCCCCACCCCCACTCCCAGCACTGCTCCTTTCTTTTAGGATCTGGGGACGCCCCCTCTCACCACCCTGCAGCCCCTGAACTTCTGCCCCGGAGGCTTGCCTAGTAGGGTGCGGCAGGGAGGCGGGCCTCCCTGGGGATCCCAGGCCTCACAAGAATTCTGAGTTAGGCCCGCTTCCGGCCGCGCTGGGAGCTGCCAGTGGGTAACACTGCCCCTTGGTGGTGAGATGAGCCTCTTCAGGAAAAGGGAAAAAGTGAAAGTCGCTCAGTGGAGTCCGACTCTTGCCACCCCATGGACTATACAGTCCATGGAATTCTCTAGGCCAGAATACTGGAGTGGGTAGCCTATCCCTTCTCCAGCGGATCTTCCCGACCCAGGAATCGAACCGGGGTCTCCTGCATTGCAGGCAGATCCTTTACCAACTGAGCTATCAGGGAAGCCCCCAAATATTTATATTATTATTATTATTATCAGCGGCGTGGCGTCTTCGTTAAAGTGCATGGGCTTAGCTGTACCACAGCATGTGGGATCTTAGGTCCCGACCAGGGATTAAACCTGTGTTCCCTGCATTGAAAGCATGGAATCTGAATCACTGGACCGTCCCTTCAAGGGCTGCCACTGTACATCTGGGAAACAGGAAGGCACGGTCCCATATGCAGTGCCTGCTGTCTGCTAAGCAGGGGCTGGGAGTGGTGTTCATAACTTTTTTTTCCCACTTGAAGCTTAAACGCATCCCAGGAAGGAGGTATTTCTGCTTTTTGATGAGGAAAGCCTCTGAAAGGAACCGCGACTTGTCCAGCATCCCTGAGCTGGGGTAGAACAGAGGCGTGGACCCGGTGTGTGCGCTTGTATTGTAATATTTTCCCTTCTGGGGAAAGGGGCTGAGAAGGCAAAGTACCCAGATGAGGCCCGAGGGAGGAGGGCATCCGACACTCACGAGGAGCGCGTGACCCTGGAAATAGGTGGGGGGGCCTGCCCCTCGGAGCTGCGGGGGCTGCAGCCCCTCGTGGCCTGGCCCCTCAGTCGCTGAGCCGCGACAGTGGGGCTGAGGGGACAGCAGGACATCAGACAGTGACAACTCCAAGCGCTCAGTGCCCTAGTGGGGGGCTGAGCAGTGGGAGCCCCAGGAGGGCCTCTAATCCCTGCTGGGGAGGGGCTTCCTGGAGGAGGTGGCAACTCACCTGTGATGGGGGTAAGTCAGGCTGGGTTTTTTTTTTTGGTCGGGGAGGGGGGTTGTCCAATCAGGCTGAGGAGATTGAGATACAAAAACGGGCGGAGCTCAGCCCTCTGAGGTCAGTGTCTGGGAAGTGGAGAGGAGATGTGGAAGGGAGGGTGGGAGGGAAGGGAGGATGATGGGGTTTTGATAAACAGTAGGGCTTGGAGGGGAGGAGCTGTGGATGAGGAGGGGAAGGAGGTTAAAGGCGTGAGCGGCAGCGGGGCTCCTTCGAAGCTTTGGAGCCTTGTTGTGGGGTTCCGGGTCAAGCTGGGGACAGGCCGGCGTGGGCTTGGGGATCTGGGTTTGTGTCCTAAGAGGGTCTTGGAGAAGGCGTATAGAGAGAGAGGGCAGTGAAATGAGGTTGACAGCTGGGCAGTGGCCCTTGATCCCCAGCTGGCACAAATGGTGCCCTACCGCTCCTCCAGGAGCTGGGGTGTGGGGGCCAGAAAAGAGGCGCATGCAGTCCAGCAGCATGGAGGGGCCGCCCCAGGGTGCTGTCCAGGGGCAGCTGGCAGGAGCCAGGTGATTTTTCCAGAACAGACCCAACCCTCCAGGACTGGGGAAGGGCCGCGGGCAACCTCCCGACAGCAGCTGCCCCTGTGCCCGCACACTCAAGCGCACGAAAGCCTGTGTCCATCTCCTGGGCAGCAGCGGGTGAGACAGGAAGCAGGTGGGGGTCTGCTGACCAGTGCTCAGCCCCACCCCCACCCTGCCCCAGGCCATTCTGGGCACCAGCGCCAGTTGCCCTCAGGCCCCAGCCTGAGTTCCTCTGACTTCCCTCTCACCCTCCCGTACTCCACCTGCATGTGAGACCCCCACCTTCCTCCTGTGAGACCCCCACCTTCCTCCTGACCCTGGGAGGGGGGCGGGGCTGGTGGAGCAAAGCAGAAGCCTTGCGGAGGGTGGGGCTGTGTGGAGCCTGGGGGCTCTGGAACCGTGGCCCAGGGTGCAGGCAAGGACTTTAGGGCACAGTCCGCGCCTGGAGAAACAGGGCTGCCCCTGGTTGGGGCTTGGTGTCTGGGGGGGAATCCTCTCTTCGACTCTGAATCAGGTGAAGGCCCCGAGCAGGGCCGGGATGTCACACAGACCCCAGGATCACAGGGCCCTTGGGCTGCGAGTTGAGGCCGTTGCCTCAAAATGTTGCCAATATGGTTTAATGTGGTAGAACCTTTCCCCCACCCCCCAGTCCCAGGACACACCCATTCTGAGAAAGCCCACGCCAGGTGATGGCTGGTGGGCCCCAACTGGACTCCCCAGTCTTCTAGGAGGCCCCTTCGGGGAACCGCTGGGGCTCCCTCATTTAATGGATTTCATGGCTCTAGCTTCAAGAGTATGTGGTATTTGATACGTGGTACTCTAGTCAAGGCTATGGTTTTTCCAGAGGTCATGTATGGATGTGAGAGTTGGACTGTGAAGAAAGCTGAGCACCGAAGAATTGATGCTTCTGAACTGTGGTGTTGGAGAAGACTCTTGAGAGTCCCTTGGACTGCAAGGAGATCCAACCAGTCCATTCTGAAGGAGATCAGCCCTGGGTGTTCATTGGAAGGACTGATGCTAAAGCTGAAACTCCAGTACTTTGGCCACTTCGTGCGAAGAGTTGACTCATTGGAAAAGACCCTGATGCTGGGAGGGATTGGGGGCAGGAGGAGAAGGGGACGACAGAGGATGAGATGGCTGGATGGCATCACTGACTCGATGGACGTGAGTCTGAGTGAACTCCGGGAGTTGGTGATGGACAGGGAGGCCTGGGGTGCTGCAATTCATGGGGTCACAAAGAGTCGGACATGACTGAGCGACTGAACTCAACCCTGGTATGTGAGGGACTTGGAGGAACAGGCCAGGATGAGAGGACAAAGGGGCTGGTTTTCAGCCCTGGAGGCAGGAACAGACCCTGGGGTCCCCCTTGGGAGGTGGAGCCCAATCCCCACAGCATTAAGGGCTCCGGGGACTTCTGTGCGTGTCCCAGGAGGCCACTGGCTTCTGGGGCCAGAAGCTTGTGTGTGCCTCTGATGGCTTCTTCCCACTCAGAGGGGGCTGGCAAGCCCCCGCAGCACCTTCCTCCTTCCCTGTCCACCTCTCCCTCTAGAATGTGCACTTTGGGGGAACATAAATTTGGATCTGTGTCGTTCCCTGTGCGCCTGTGTCCCCAGTTTTTGTAAGAGCACCGGGCTTCTAGGGTGTGTCTGTTAATGAATGATGTGTAAAATGAATGTGTGTGTGTGTGTGTGTGTACACACAGTATAGACACAGGGATTCAGAACTGGCTTTATCCCAGATGGAATTCCACAACAGAAACATGTGGATTGAGGGTGTTTGGCACAGGAGAGATGTCATCGATGTGTCACAGATGTGATGACATCTGTGCTCAGGGGCTCAAAACCTGAACCTTTGGTCATCGTTTGAGATTTTCCTTAATAATACATCTGCACTTCCTCCCAGGCTTTCGATGGTCCATACCATGAATTTCAACAGCTCCCTGGCCTTCCATCATCCCGGATACCCTCATCATTTATTTATCTGCCCTTATTGTTGGATAATTGATTTTCTAAGCTGCATCAGCATAAACAATGCTTTCGTGGGCACCTTCGAACATAAATCTCTGGGCCAATCTATTGTTTTCAGGTATGTCACTAGAAGTAAAATTACTGGGCCAAAAGGCATGCCTGTTTTTAAGGCGTGTATATATTGTTCTCCAAAAAGATGGTTCCAATTTGAATAGGGTTCTAAAAAGAGTTTTGTCAGTTTTTAGTACCCAAGTAGGGAAATGCACAAGTGTGCATAGAGACCACCCACAATCCACCTCCCTGAGAAAACAACGGTTCATGCTATGACTTTCCAGATTTTTAAACTATGCTTATTAAATAAACATACAAACTGTATGTAAAATATGTAATATGCATATATTTTATGCATATTAAACACATAATATTTATACTTTATATATTACCTCCCTTTCCCGGAGATCCTGCTGTGGCCACCCAAGAGACAGTGGTTGCTCCTCTTGATCTCTGTGCCCACCAAGAAGATGTTGAGTGGCTTCATTTTTTTAAAGTTTGAATTATGAAAATAATAAGGCTGTCCTTTCCATTTTCTGAATATAAAATTACAACATTGGATTATTCTGTTTCATACTACACACATCTCCCCAGACATGCGGATGGGCGTGCCGTCTAGAGTTTAACTTGCTTTTTTAAAAAAAAATTATTTATTTTTGGCTGTGCTGGGTCTTCATTGCTGGGTGGACTTTTCTCTAGTTGTGGCAAGCGAGAGTCACTCTCCAGTTGGAGTGAATGGGCTTCTCGTTGCAGTGGCTTCTCTCGTTGCGGAGCCCGAGTCTAGGGCACTCGGGCTCAGCAGTTGTGGGCCCCCGGCTCTGGAGCGCAGGCTCAGTGGTTGTGGCACATGGGCTTGGTTGCTCTGCAGCATGTGGGATCTTCCCCGACCAGGGGTCAAACCTGTGTCTCCTGCATTGGCTGGTGGACTCTCCACCACTGAGCCTCCAGGGAAGTCCCTTAACTTGCTTTTTAAAAAAAAATTGCACTATATTGTAACCCTCCAGGGAATACATTTTCACTGGAGGAGGAGGACTGGGTGGGCAGGATGTTGCTGTAGGGGGAGTGTGGGAGGAGGGGGGCACTGTGGGGAGAAGGGCTGAGTTGTCGGGATTGTCTGAAGAATCTGGAGTAGGAACAAGAGGGGTTTAAGGCTGGACATGGAGAGCAGGGCTGGATGCCAGGACCTCAACACCTGATGTGGGTAATGGGACCTTGTTGGGAGGGTCCTGGGGGGCCCCAGGAGGCTTTAGGCAGGAGAGGGACATGCTCAAGGCTGTCTTTTAGGGCAGTTAATCTGTCAGTTTATGCAGAATGGCTCAGAAGGTGCTAAGATGGCAGATAATTTGAGCAGAGGCTTCAGGTCTGTGTCCTGGGTCTGGGGTCCTTTGGGTGTGCCACGGGTAGAGAGAGAAGCTGAGCTCAAGTGGACTTCCAGACTCTGTCTCCATCTGCTTTAGCTTTTGATGTTGGGTAACGAGTTGTCACAAACACAGCAGCTGAAAACAACATCCAGAGACTTCCCTGGAGTTCTAGTGGTTAGGATTCTGCTCCCAATGCAGGGGGCACAGGTTCAGTCCCTGGTCTCCTGGTTGGGGAACTGAGATCCCACAAGCTGTGTGGCACAGCAAAAAGAAAAAAAGAAAAAAAAAAGAAAGCAACAGCCATTTATGATCTTACAGTTTCTATAGGTCAGGAGCCTGGGCACAGCTTAACTGGGTCATCTGCTCAGGGTCTCACAGGCTGCAGTCAAGGAGTCCCCAGCTGAGGTCTCATCTGGAGTTCAGTGTCCTCTTCTGAGCTCGTTCAGATGTCAGCAGGATTGGTTTCTTGTTTGTTTCTCAAGGCTAGAGGGAGCCTCCCTCTCTGCTCTGAATCTCTTCTTCCAGGGAAGACCTGAACTGTCTTTTAAAGGGCTTACCTGATTAGGCCAAGCCCACCCAGGACAATCTCTCTTTTGATCAAAGTCAACTGAGTAGGGACCTTAATCACATAAAGTCAGAGATTCTACCCCTACCCAAGGAGAGGGCATGACAAAAAGTGTGTCTGCCTGCGGTGGGAATCATGGGGCCATCCTAGAATTATGCCATCCACACTACTTTTTCAAGGGCACCTTCTGAGTTCAAGGTGCCCACTCCTGACCCCTCATATCCCAAGTTCAATCCATTGCCACTTCTAAGATGTGAGCTAAATGTTAAGAAGCTCTCAATACACTCTTCCCAGCACTTTCAATAGAGAAGGGAATTCTTGATAATCACAAGCTTCAAGACCTGGAGGACTCCCAGTGGGCTAACAGGAGTGGTGTAGCTTCAGATGGGGGCTACTCATCAATAGTCGCTGAAAAGACAAGTCCATCTCTGAACTGAAGCACCATGAAAGGGACACAAAAGGGAAGAAAGCACTTTTTTCCTCCTACTTCAAAGAGCTACTTATATAGCTGGGACGATCACATTGGCCTGCTTGTTTTGTTTCCCTGTGAGGTTATTAATCTCATTACAGAAAACATGGAGATAAGTGGATTGTGAGCCATTATAAAGTATTTACATTCCGGTTTGGGTCTTCCTAGACTTTTTACATTGCATGTTCGAAAATGTATGACAAACATCTTGGCACACGTTGCTACCCCCCACCCCCGGGCCCCCTC
>NW_011494947.1:3551447-3552722 GCF_000754665.1 Bison bison bison
CCCCCTTATTTTGGATTACTTTTTGAAGTAGGGCTTAGAGAAGGAATTACTGGGTCAAAGTATGCAAGCGTTTTTGAGGCTGTTGGTACATTTTCCAAAATGCTTGTGTTGATGTTTATACAGGGGCCCCGGCTGGTGATCTGGGACTTGCCTGTACTTTATCTTCGGGTCAGGAGCCTGGGCCAGCTCTGGCGATCTGTGTGGGAGAGAGCCCTGCTTCTCCCAGCTCTGTGTCTGGCAGAACAGACATAGAGCTCCCCACGGCGCCCTCCAGGGGCCAGCGGCAAAAGTGCAGAAGTGGGGGTGGGGGAGGGGGTGGGGTACCGTGTTGCTTTGGTACAGGCACCGCCCCGCCCCAGCTGTGCCCACGAAGTGTGTGCTTGGAAGGGGCAAAGGGGAGAGCCAGACTCTCTGGGCAGGGAAAGCCAATTTTACTGCAGAACGGGGAGTATGTTGACTTTCTCAAACTCCACCCCTCGCTCTGTATTTTTCCACCAAAAACACCGAAGCACTTGATGGAAGGTAACCGTGCCAACAACCCTGTGAGGTGGCTTCTGTCGTCACCCCCCATTTTACAGAGGGGGGAACTGAGGCCTGGAGAGGTGCCTCGCCTAAGGGAAAACTCCGGTCTTTATTTCTCAGGTTTTGGGTTTGGCAAGAAGAGCCAGAGACTGCCTTTCCTTCCGTCTCTCCCTCTTTCTCTCAAGTTCCCTTCTTTCAAACAGAAACAGAAGCCCAGGCACGCCATGCCCTGTCCCAAGCCTGCTTGGCCAGATGGGCAAAGGGGAGGCGGAGGGAGGAGGATTCCAAAGTCTCCCAGCCTGGGACGGGGGCCTCGGGTACCTTATCCTCATGGAAAAACTATATCCCTGGATGGTGCCCAGGGGGCTGCCCACGCAAGCCCTGTAATTAGGGCCACAATAGCGACAGCAATGTTGGAGTGTATTTGCTTTCACAAGGAGGGCCCCGTGCTCCCTCCCTCAGCTCCCCAGAGCTGCATGTGTAACCGATTAAGCCGGTTTGTTTTTTCTAGAGTGCTGGGGAGGAAGTGACATTGACATCCTTGCGGCCTGAGGGCAGGGCCAGCACCTCTGTGGGAACCAGGCCCACGCCTCTCTCTGAACCTGGTCTCGGGACCCGCCTTTCCAGGCCCTAGCGGGAGCCCCCCACCCAGTGGGGGTCCATCTCTGCTGCAGGCAGCCCCAACCTGGCAACGCTTCACGGCCGCTCCCTTTGGACTGAAAATAGAAAGACCAGACGTGCCTCTGTCTGAAC
>NW_011494947.1:3552822-3556272 GCF_000754665.1 Bison bison bison
CCTGCCCGGGACCTGGGCAGGCTCATCCACTTGCTCATGGCCAGTCCAGTGCTTCTGGGAGGAAAGAGGCCACTTTTCCTGGCTGTCCACGAGGGCACAGCTCTGGACCCTGTGCGCTGGCCCTTGGCTGGTGCAAATCCCCAGGGCGGGGGCGGGGGGTGGGGGTGGGGTAAGCTCCTTGTGAGGAGACCTCACTCAGACTAGGATGGCCCCAGTGCTCGTCGGATGGAAGGGCACCGACGAGCCCTTCAGTGGCCAGCAGGTGGCAGAAGAAGGCAGCTGGCTTCTTCCCGCCACCTCTACCAGGTGAGTCCTGCTTCCAGGGGCTCTTCCTCCTGGACACATCCATGTGTTTAAACCACATCCTGGCCCCCTGGCCTCCCCCTAGTCCAACAGCTAGTCATCAGCCTCTGTCTCTGCTGGGTCCAGGACGCCTCCTGAATTTCCCACTCTGTCCTCATCTGGTCCAGGCTGCTGCCCTCCTGCGTGGACAGCCTCTGCAGGGGTGTCTCTGCCTCCACACAGAGTCCAAGGTGGGGAGAGGGGGGGGTCCCTCTACCAAGCAACCCCCCTCCATGATGCCTCACTGCCAGGATCCGCACTTCAGATCTGGCCACACAAACCCCACGTGAACTGGTCCCTGCTTCTGTCCATCTTCATCCTGCATGAGATCCAGACCCAGAACTGTCCCCCTCTGGCCCAAAGAGACAGCTTCTGGCCTACCGCAGGGCCTTTACACATGCTGTTCCCCTAGCCAGAAACACTGTTCTCCCTCTCCTCTTCATCTTTCCAGGACACCTCCTCCAGGAAGCCTGCCTGGATGCCTTAGACGAGACTTGGAGCTCCCTGTGATTGAGATGGCCTCTGTAGCTAGGCACCCCATGTCAGTTCTCTGCTTTCTGCTCAGGGCCCTGCACACATCAAGAGTTTTACAATATTTGTTCAGTGAATGAATGGCAAATGGAGACCCAGAAATCACTTGCCTAAGGCAGAGGCCAAACTGAGCAAGAAGACACAGCTCTGACTGTCCCCCCCGTCACCCCCCATCCCTGTCCCCCATCACACACACATGATCAGGGCACTGGTCTCTTCTTGTTCTGGCCCCTGTAGTCAGCTGGGCAGAGCCAGCTGCAGACATCAGCAGAATGGCCCTCCCCATGCCTTCAGCTGGAGCCAGTGCCTCCCTCCGTTTATTGGTGCCCCCTACCAACCGACCAGAGCCTGAACCTGCCATCACAGGTACACAGCAATGGTCCCGGGGGCCGTTGGCACATCTGAAGAGGGTGACACCCACCCCACAGGAACTGTGTTTTCATGGTGCAATTCCCAGTGGAAGATGGGGAAGAGTCTCTGGGGGTGACTTGGGAGATGGGGAAGGTCCTCACCTCACTTGGGGACGGTCACACCTTGTAAAACAAAAACAGAGACCGTTTCTTATGTTAGGATTGCCACGTGGCTTTGACCTGTTCAGGGTCACCTAGAAGATGCAGCCTGTGGTGAGGATGCTGGCCCTTTGGAGGTGTTTTGATACCATATGGGCAGGGAAGACTGGAGGAGTGGGGTCCATCCATGGAGTCCAGTGGTGTGATGAGAGGCTGAGCACCTCTGGGCCGTCTAGGGGTCGAGAAGTGTGTTCTTTGTTTTTCTATTTTTGGCCATGTCACATGGCTTGGTAGGATCTAGTTCCCCAATCAGGGACTGAACCTGGGAGACAGCAGTGAAAGCACTTAGTTCTAACCACTGGCGGGCATGCATGCTAAGTCGCTTCAGTCGTGTCCTACTCTTAGAACAGTGGAGTGGGTTGCTATGCCCGCTTCCAGGGGACCTTCCCCACCCAGGGATCGAACCCATGTCTCTTATGTCTCTTGCATTGCCAGGTGGGAACCTACCGCTAGAGCCACCTGGGAAGCTCTAACCCCTGGACCCCCAGGGAATTCCCCTGGGAAGTGTTGTGTCTCACTTCCTGGGGGCTGGTTGCAGAAATGATCTCTTAACCTCTCTGGAGGCTATGCCCATCAGGAGGGGTGGCCTGGGGCCAGGTGGAAAGGGCTGGCTTCAGACCACTCCCCTCACTGCACAATTTTCTGCAGACTCCTGAGTGGCTGGTGGCACACAGGTCCTCTGTCACCCCCAGTGACCATCTGCAAAAGGGCAGGCTGGAGAACTTGGAAGAAGGGCTCTGGTGGTCTTGACTGTTAGACCACCAGAACCACTCTGTCCTGTAAGCCCACCTGGGGCCTCCTCTCTGCACCCCCACTGTCTGAGCCATTCGCCCAGGCCCCTCCACAGCCAAAGGCCCAGGGGCACCCACACCTCCTGCATGTCCAGCAGCAAGGGCTTTAATTCCAGCCCCTGCCCCCCACACCTGTGCTTCCCCTGCCATAGGGTAGGGGAGACACCCCCTGCCCAGAGAGGGCTGGGATCCTGCCCAGAGTCACACAGCAGGGTTTCTCCCAAACACCTGGGTGTAGGGGCTCCAGGGAAGGTCTCTGTCCTCCAACCCCACTCCCCGCCCCTAGGGTCTGCACGGTGATAAAGGACTTTTTCAGAACGAGGGACACAGACGAGGGCAGCTGGCCCCCCAGAACGGCCCCTCATTGGTTTGCTGTCCTGTCCGCAACCCCCCCGCAACCTTTGGGGGCTTAAACAATTTCTTCTTTTTTTATTTCTTACAGACAACAGCTTTTTGGCTTTCATACACCAAGTAAGTGAGGTCCTCGGTGAGCTGCTATTCCACCTTCTGGCCCAACCCCTCCAAGGATCAGGGGCCGAAGTCTCCAGCGGCCGTGGATGAGGGGCTGAGCCAGGCTCCAGGCATCTCAGCAGCCTCTTGGGCCCAGGAGTCTGGGCTGCAGAGAAGGGCCAGCCAGGAGAGCCCACCCAGCCTGTCCTGAGACAGGGGGCAGGAGAAGGTCACTTTCCTGCGTGTCTGCCCTCTTTTCTGTTGTCGTTAGACCAGGGAGGCACTGGGATCCTGGCGGAACCGGCTGTCAGTTCACGGTGGGCACCTGGCTGTGATGCAGGCTGAACTCCTTGGCCTTGAGACGGAGACTGGCGATACTGTTGGCCATGCTGACCCCCGGGGTTGCGGGGCCTGAGCCTCCAGGGCTGTAGGGCGGCACCGTGCTGGGGGCGACAGAAGATACAAGGACATGTCGGTGCTGCCCGGAGCTGACCACCCTGGCTGTCCATCCAAGGACCCCAGCCTCTGGTCCTCCTGCCTCCCCTCCTCAGCTCGCAGGCAGCCTTCCCCTGGGGCTGGAGGTGACCTACGGCCGCAAGATTTAGGGCAGAGGCAGAAGGGCCCACGGTCGGCACTGGGACCTGGAGCCGCCCCTGCAGGTTTGGGGTCATTCCTCGCTGGACCAGGAACTTCCTGCATCCTGTTCACCCCCCAGCGCCCACTGGGTGCCTAACACACAGCAGGGTGGGGGTGGGATGAACGCACAC
>NW_011494947.1:3556406-3556627 GCF_000754665.1 Bison bison bison
GGTTCTCCTGCCCCAGGTAAGGAGAGGGCAGGGAGGGGGTGGGAGGGCTGTGGGTCTAGCGTGGACATTTCCAGGACTCAGATCCCACAAGCTGACCCACTGGATCTCCTGAGACCAGGGCTCCCACAGAGCTGCTCACACAGCCTAAGGGGTGGACAGCACCCCTGGGATCTGTGGGGTGCAAAACCCCAACTCCCCAGCACCCCCTCCCTCTCCCGCCC
>NW_011494947.1:3556727-3567991 GCF_000754665.1 Bison bison bison
CCTCTCCCGCCCTGCCCTGCCACCTTTTCCTGGCTTTGACCAGGACAAAACTGCCCCAGCCCTCGCCTCCAGGTCCCAGCCAGGTCCCCAGGACTGGGAACCATCCTCGGGGGCCCTCCCGGCCTCCCTCCAGGATGACCGACAAGAGGTGCGGAGGTGCTCGCGCCAGCCTAGAAAGCTGCAGGTTTTCTTTCTTTTTTATTTAAAAAAAAATTTATTTAGTAATTTATTTGGCTGCGCTGGGTCTTTGTTGTGGCATGTGGGCTCTTTTAGTTGTGGCTGTTAAAGTTCTGCTGAAGATCTAGTTCCCTGATCTAGATCCCTGTGGGATCTAGTTCCCTGACCAGGGATGGAACCCAGGCCCCCGGGATTGAGAGTGCAGAGACTTAGCCACTGGACCACCAGGGACGTCCCAGAAATTGGCAGCTGTTCAGCTCCCTCAGGGTGACAGGGTTTCTCCACTCCCTACTCTCATCTTCTTGCCAGTCCACACATTTACAAATATACGTGCGTGCGCGCACGCGCACACACAAACATACACACACACATTCTTACAACCTCCCCCATGCACACAGTCACACGCCTGCCCACACACCCCCAGTCCACGGAGGGTCTGGGCCCCTTTCACAGTTCTCTCCAGAGCCTCGAAGGAATCTGGATCCTAAAACACCCCATGGGGGTCTCCAGACTGCTGCCCGCCCGCCAACCCTGACCGGAAGCAGTTCCCACTCTCACCTGTAGGGGGACGAGGCTGTCCAGGAGAGATAGTCCGGGCTCAGGGTGGTGGGCCGGGGAGCCACCGGCTGCTCGATGGCGGCCTCCTGACTGTAGGACTTGAGCAGCGAGGCCGAGCGGTTGGCCAGCATGGCCCGCTCGTTTCTGCGGAACTTGGCCCGGCGGTTCTGAAACCAGACCTGGGGGTGGGAAGGAGCCATGAGTGGGCTGCCAGGGGGACCCAAGTCCTTTTGGACCCACTGTGTACCCGCTCTGTCACCCACCCTACACTGGCGGCCTCATTTCCCTGAGCCTCAGTTTTCTCATATGTAAAATGGGGGTGATATAGTGCCTGCCGCTGGGTCAGTGTGTGTTGGAGACTGTGCCAGTGGAGGAATGAAGGCATGAACCGATGAACATTTAGCTGCTGGAAGGTTGTAATGAAGAGAGCTGTATGCTGGGCACTCTGCTCAGAGCTGGCACGGAGAAAGCCCTGGACACTTTAAAACGACTTTTATTTATCAAAACCCTCTGTGCCAGACACTGAGCTAAGCCACAAAAATAATTCTTTTCTCATAAGAAGGCTATAAAATAGACCCACGCGATCCTCATTTTACAGGGAAGCCACCCTGTGGGCTTCCCTTATAGCTCATCTGCCTGCAGAGCAGGAGACCCCAGTTGGTTTTGATTCCTGGGTCGGGAAAATCCCCTGGAGAAGGAAATGGAAACCCACTCCAGTACTCTTGCCTGGAGAATCCCATGGACAGAGGAGCCTGGTGGGCTGCAGTGCATGTAGTCGCAAGAGTCAGACACGAGTTAGCGACTACACCCCCACCACCACCTATGGCACAGAGGGGTTAAGTAACTTGCTGAAGCTCACACAGCTGGCCAGTGGCAGGGCTTGGATCGGACCCTCAGCCCTCCTGGCCTCAGACGCCCCCGCACACCTTGGCAATTCCTTAACCCTGAGTGCATGGTGGCTGTACACGCTCCTGCGAGGAGCCCACGGACTCGCAGCGCTCACCTGGACGCGCGCCTCGCTGAGGTTGACCCGCCGGGCCAGCTCCTCCCGCACGAAGGCGTCGGGGTAGTGCGTGCGCTCGAACACGCGCTCCAGAGCCTGCAGCTGGCTGCTGTTGAACGTGGTGCGGTTTCGCCGCTGCTTCTTCTTCCGCTTGGCGGCGCTGCTGCGCCCGGGGCTGGGACACTCACCTGCAGAGGGACCCAAGGGTCAGCTCAAGGCCAGGCCGGGCCGCCCCTGCGCCCGCAGGCGCCCACATGGTCACGACTCAGGCAACGTGCGCTGAGCGCTTTAACCTGTGTCTTCCCACTGCGGGTGGATGGTCCAGCCCTGAGATTAGGACCCTTTAATTCACTCCTTTGTTAATTTCTTTATCCATCCATCCATTTATTCTACAACACACTTACTGAGCACACGACGTGGCAGGCACAGGGCTAGGGCCCTGGGGATATAAAGGTGAACCAGAGCAGCCAGGTCCCCCTCCTGGGGAGCCAGGGGACAGGCACCTGCTGCCATGAGGGACAACAGACCTGATCAGGGAGGGCCAGAGGCATCTACGTGTCCTCAGAAGCTGGCTCAAACTCTGGGGTATGGTCAACCACCATGGGTATTTGTTGTTGAATCACATTAATATATAAAAAGGCACAGTGAAAGTCACAGTTCTGAGGGTCCACTGCATGCAGGTAGGCTTTTTAACACCCACAGACCATTGGATGTTCACAAAAACCCAGGCAGGTGCTATTCACCTCCTCATGCCCCATCTACGGAGGAGGGGGGAGTTCAGTTACTGTTTCCACATTTCAATTTTACCCAGGGGTTAAACTGCTGACCCTTCATCCTGAAGGGCCCAGCTCACTGCTCACTCCTCCAGGAAGCCCTCCCTGATCTCCTGAGTGCACAGGGAATGCTCTCTCCTCCATTGCATTCACTGGACACTTAGAACCAACCCTGTCTGCTTCAGTACTTGCTTATGTATCTTATTTTCTTATTAAAAATGTGTATTTTATGGATAAGCAACAAGGTTCTACTATATAGCACAGGGAACAATATTCAATACCCTATAATTAAGCATAATGGGAAAAGAATATGAAGAAGAATGTATATAGGTATAACTGAATCACCTTGCTGTACACCAGAAATTAACACATTGTAAATCAACTATACTTGAAAAAAAAAAAAAGGATACTTCATCAAATTAAAGAATCTGGAGATTTCATGTTAAAAAAAGTATATTCTAATAACCAAGTAACATCAGTGTCACAGTAAAAGATTCAGACAACACAGAAAAGGACAAAGGAAAAGTAATGACGCCCTTCTCTTGACTCTACTCCCCAAGCTTTACAAAATTACAGATGTGCATTTAAAATAACTTACAAGCATGACTCTACAAATGACCCTACTTCACCCCTTTTCGTGACTGAGTAATATCCCATTGTGTTCATGTGCGTCTTCTTTCTCCATTCGTCATTGAGCATTTAGGTTCTTTCCATGTCCTGGCCATTGTAAATAGTGCTGCAATGAATATTAGGGTACACATGTCACAGAACGAAATAGGGTCATTTGCAGAGACGTGGGTGGACCTAGAGTTGGTCAGATAGGCTGTATAAGTCAGAAAGAGAAAAACAAATATATATTAATGCATATATGTGGAATCTAGAAAAGTGTTACAGATGAACATATTTCCAGGGCAGGAAGGAAGGCTGGGAGGGACGGGGAGATCAGGACGGACACATGTAGACTGTGCTGTGCTGTGTTTCGTTGCCCAGTCGTGTCCGACCCTTTGCGACCCCGTGGACTGTAGCTCACCAGGCTCCTCTGTTCCTGGGGATTCTCCAGGCAAGAATACTGGAGTGGGTTACCACGCTCTCCTCCAGGGGCCACTGCTGCTAAGTCACTTCAGTCGTGTCCGACTCTGTGCGACCCCATAGACGGCAGCCCACCAGGCTCACCCATCCCTGGGATTCTCCAGGCAAGAATACTGGGGTGGGTTGCCATTTCCTTCTCCAATGCATGAAAGTGAAAAGTGAAAGTGAAGTCGCTCAGTCGTGTCTGACTCTTAGCGACCCCAGGGACTGCAGCCTACCAAGATCCTCCGTCCATGGGATTTTCCAAGCGAGAGTACTGGAGTAGGGTGCCTTTGCCATCTCCGCATATATACACTACCATGCATAAAATAGATATCTAGTGGGAACCTGCTATAAAGCACAGGAAACTCAGCTCGGTACTCTGTGATGACCTAGAGGGGTGGAATAGGGGGTGGCTGGGGAGGAGGAGGTCCAAGAGGGAGGGGATATATGTATACTTATAGCTGATTCACTTCATTGTACAGCAGAAACTAATACAATTTTGCAAAGCAATTATACTCCAACAAAGTAAAATTTAAAAAGCTTACAAGTATGAGATCACGCTGAACACACTGGTGCTGCAACGTTCCTCTTCCTATTTACTATACTCCTGAGACCGCTCCCCCCGGGCCAGCAAACCAGCCTTCTTTATTTGCATCATATGAACTGATCTGTATTTTCCCTTTTGTTCCCTTCTTCCCTGGTGGCTCAGCTGGTAAAGAATCTGCCTGCAATGCAGGAGACGTGGAGTCAATCCCTGGGTTGGGAAGATCCCCTGGAGAAGAGAACAGCTACCCACTCCAGTATTCTGGCCTGCAGAACCCCATGGACTATTTCATGGGATCGCAAAGAACCAAAACAGTTGTCACAGGAACAGTAACCATCACCTGTTGTCACAGTAACAGATTCAAACAACACAGAAAGGGACAAAAAGTTCCCGACTCTGCTCCCCAAGCTTTACAAAATTATGTGTGATTTAAAAATAATTTATAAGCATGACTCTACAAATGACCCTATTTCATTCCTTTTAGTGGTTGACTTTGAGCGACTTTACCACGTTCCCTGTCCCACCTTCCACCTGTCAGAACCATTGTAAAATTCGTCTTTGCTTTATCCTTTCCGCACTGCTTTTTGCAGTTTTTTTTCTCATATTTTCTCCTGCTCTTCTATTGGAAGCTAGCAGACTGCGGACTGCTGTGCCCCTCTCTTTGATCCCACTGAGCAACACATCCCAGGGATTTTGCCACCCAGTACAGACAGCCCTGCATGTGGCTCTGTGCCACTCAGTTGTGCAAATGTACTAGGTTTTTAAAAATATTTATTTACTTATTTGGCTCTGCGGAATCTTTCCATTGTGGCACGCGGGATCTAGTTACCTGACCCAGAATCGAACCCAGGTCCCCTCTGCATCAGGAGGGCAGAGTCTTCGCCACTGGACTACCAGGGAAATCCCTAAACTGTGGTTTATTTAACTAGAACCAGAGCCCTATCGATTGGCAGGTGGTGTGTTTCCCATCTTTTGCAACTCAGAAGAATACCACAGTGAATAACCTCATGCTAACATGATATTCTATTTTTTCCAGTGAATATTTGGGACAGATTCCTAGAATTGGGATTGTTGGGCCAATGAGTAAAAAGCTAGCTAGAGCCAAGGACCCCCTCCAGGGTTCCCAGCAGCAGTGGATGGGAAGGCCAGTTCTGCTCCCAGCTGGGTCAGCAGAGGGTGTGGATAACCTTTTGGATTTGGGGACACACCCTGTATTTTTGCTTCCCCAGTTACACATTCCCTTTATGTTGCTGCTCAATTGCTCATTCATGTCCGATTCTGCGACCCCATGGACTGCAGCACGCCAGGCTTCACCATCTCCAGGAGCTTGCTCAAATTCACGTCCATCAAGTCCGTGATGCCATCCAACCATCTGGCCCTCTGTCGTCCCCTTCTCCTCCTGCCCTCAATCTTTCTCACCATCAGGGTCTTTTCCAATGAGTCAGCTTTTCGCATCAGGTGGCCGAGGTACTGGAACTTCAGCTTCAGTATCGGTCCCTCCAGTGAATATTCAGGATTGATTGCCTTTAGGATTGACTGGTTTGATCACATCCTACATTCTTCACACGATGCTGAGTTGCTCAGCTGAGCATCTAGAACATTCCAGGCCCGGCCACAGATACCATTCAATCCTGGCTTTTGAACGCTCCCACGTTCACAGAGTTTACTGACTCTTGAGCAACCAGCTGATTGGATTGGAGGGCAAACTGTTCCACGAGTCCAGTAATGGTTGCATGGGTCGGAGGTGGGGGCAGGGGAGTCGTCAAGCAGGAATCAGGCAGGGTTTCCCGGGAAAAGATGGCCTTACTGGGTTTGGACCGGTGGTTCTCAATTGAGGGCAATTTAGCCTCCAGGGGACATCTGGCAATGTCTGGAGACAATTTTGAAGGTCAGGACTGAGAGGCGGATGGAGCTCCTGGGACGGAGGTAGAGACCGGGGCTGCTGCTAAGTATGCTTCAGTGCCCAGAACAGACCCTGGATCAGGGAATTCTTTGGCTCACCGTGTGCACAGCGCTGAGGGAGAGAGGCCCTGGTTTGGAGGGAGGACCAGGAATTGAAGTCCAGTACTTTCCCCTTTGGAAAGTACTAAAAACACAGGACACATGTGGGAATGGGGTAGGCGGTGGCAGGGAACACGGAGCGAGCTGGCTTCGACTCCTGGACCCGCTTCAATCTTCACTCCTCACCCCTTTCCTCCAAGAAAAGGTGAAGATGGATGAGAATGTCTGGTGGCTGTGAATGTCTCTCCACCCCCGCCCCTCACCCCCTCAAGCGGGAAGAAACCTTACACCGAAATATCAAGGGTCGAGCGCTGAAAACCTGTGTGATCAAGACCCCAGAGAGTGGATGGAAGCTTCTGGAACACCAGCCATCGCGAGCCGATTTCCGCCCCCCCCTTTAGGCAATGCTGCTTGGGCACAAACCCAACGCAGGAGGCCTTTCAGCCAAAAAAGGAGACTTTTTCGGGAAATTTCTGAGCAATTCAAAACGGAGGGTGTTGAAATGAAAACCATTTTGCAGCCTTGGCCCCTGCCAAGGGGGTGCCGGAAGAAACAACTCTGCTCTTTGGCTAAACTGCTGGAGCCTTGGAGCCGAAACTCTCAGGCAAGGGATTTACACCCCCAGCTCCAGCAACCCGACTCTCACACCCCTCACCCCAGCTGGGCTGGACTCACTTCTCTCCGTCAGGGCAGCTGTGATGGAATGCGCTCAACCAAAGTGGGTCTGGGCACGAACAGCGTCCAGTGTTGCACACACTCCCATCCACTGGATCCCAGCATCTGCCCTACGAGGTGTTATCCCATTTCACACACTGGGAAACTGAGGCTCTGAAAGGTTGACCCAAGATCACGCAGCTGGGATGTGCCTGTGGGGAGACTCAGGCAGCCTGGAGTATGAGTTTGTCTCTGCTGGGTCGTCTTCCCTCATTCTGCTGGTTCCCAGGGAAGGTGATGCCAGGTGTGGGGCGGGGCAGCGGGGGATCACACTCTCAGTCCCAGCTCTGGGAGACCTCATGGATCGTGTCATCTCACTCCATCCTTGGGGGGACATCCTTGAGGGGGGAAGACCTCACCTCTGGGAGTCCTGCAGGACCGTGGCTTGCCCAGGGTCACACAAAGTTCCTGCAGAAGCTGAGTTTAACTGAATGCCAAGAGCACAGTCATTGCTCCATAAATGCTCGCTGCATTTAACATTTTTTTTTGGCTGTGCTGCACAACATGTGGGATCTTCATTCTCAGACCAGGTATCGAACCTGCGCCCCCTGCATTGGAAGCGCAGAGTCTTAATCGCTGGGCCTCCAGGGAAGTTCCTGCCCTTAACATTCTTGACTGTATGCAACCCGCTTCCACCCCCCACCCCCCCAAAAAAACAAGGATCTTTCTTCTTCAGCCCAGCCCCTAGCAGAAAGCTGCTTCCAGTCCCAACTGCGGGCAGAGGCTGAGAAGAGGCCATTGAGGATGTGGAAGATTTAGGAGGTGTCTTGGAGGTGACCCAGGACTTGAACCCACAGCTTTGGCCTCAGCCAGGGCTCACTCTCAGGCTGCACTTTGCTTCCCAGTGGATGCGCCGGATGTTCGTTACCACGAGTTCCTGAATCGCCCCCTGAGAAGTGGATGTGGTGGGCGTGTGTCCTCTGGGGGTTCCACGCTTGAGCTTCAAGCATTTGGAAAATAAATAAATACTCTTGAAGCCTCGGGCCAGCGAGCACTGGGGCCAGGTCTGTCCCAAAAAGGCTGTGCCCAAAGTTTCCTTTTGTTCAGTAAAAGTTCTGGGATTGAAAATAAAGCCTGAAACCACCTCCATTTACCTGGGCTCTTTAGGGGCTACCGTGAGGGGCTGAGTCCGGGGAAAGATAAACGGACTCAGATAGCAGAGGCAGCCACGCTCTCTCTCTTACTACATTACAGTGAGAAAATGTGACTGCTGCACTGTTCTCTGCCATTAAATTATTTCACACATACCATTTACTTGGCTGACTTCAGGCCAAAGACATTTAAAAACTCTGCTCTCGGCCAAATGATCAAGTGTTCCTGGCTCCTTCCCCTGCACCCATGGTTTTTCTTATTCCATTTAATTTAAGGGTCTAAATAGTCTGGAGGGAATTAACTGCAAATTCTTCCTAAGACAAATAAACCCGGCCTCTTCGTTTCTGCCTTTCTCAAGCTGTTGAGAGACACTCTCTGTTTGTTTTTGCTTCAAATAGTCAGTTTGTGCCTGACCCTGGGGCCACGGCGAGCTCCAACCCAAATAAATAACTTTTATTAATTAGCATTTATTCCGACCGAATAAGCGGTCTCCCCCACCCCAAATGTGATCTCTGCCAACACGTTCACAAAAATAAACAACGGGTCCCCAGGACCTCGATGTGGATTTAACAAATTAACACTGGGCCTTGGTCAAAGGAGTTTTGAGGCTGCAGAAATACTCACAGCCAGAAGAGGCTGGGGAAGGAAGTGGAGGAGGGGGGGGTGCATGGAGGCTGTGCCCCTAACACCCAGGTTTCTTGGGAGAGAGCTGGGTTCCTTTGAAAGACCCCCTAGGAGTGGGGCTCAGACAGGAATTCTGGAATCTGTAGCCTTATGTGCCTTCCAGGCAGCATCCCTGACTCCAGGGCAGCAGGAGAGCCTTGGGAGAGAATCACGCCTCATCAGATAAGAAGTAACAGGGAGCAGAGGTGGTTAAGGAGGCCTGGGTCCTGGTTTAGGGCCGCAGGTTGGCGCTGGCTCATCAGCACAGTGGCCACAGGCGAAGCCTTTATTCCACCCCAGCCTCAGGAATCCCCCTGAGAAATGGAGGTAACAGGAACCACTTCACTGAACCCTCATGAGTATCCGACCTGGGTGCTCTTAGCCTGATTTTTACAGAAGGGGAAACTGAGGCACGGGGTTAAACAACCTGTCAAAGCCACATGGCCAGTAAAGGCTGGGGCAGGGACTTAAATCTGCACATTGGTCCAGAGCCCAGGCTTCTTACCACCTTGGCATAAGCAGCCGGCCCAATGAGTACCCCCAGGTCCTCTTGTAGAGGGATCCTGGGAGGCGGGGGAGTCTGTCCAGGGGCTTAGCGTGAATGGTCAGCCAAGAAGAGGGGGCTGAAGGCAACCGGAGCATCTCTAAAGCTGGGGTCTGTGCTGGAGTCCCCGGCACACAGGCCAGTGGTAGCTGGGAGGGGCATGTAGGGCAGGGTAGCTTTGAGAAGGGCCAGGGGGGTGCCAGCTTATGATGCCTGAGAGGGCAGAGCCAGGGTCGGGCCTGGCACTGTATGCGGCACTCATATTGGAAGGAAGAAAGGAAGGATGGGCAGGAGGGAGGAGAAGAAGCGTGGACCCTGGAGCCCTCTGGAGAAGGGCACCTTGGCTTCCGGGGGCTTCCCCAGGAGGCCAGCCCCACCCCACCCCCGGAATCTCAAGCAAGGAGCCAAGAGCCACTTTCACGCTTGGACCGGTCAGCCTCTGTCCAGGACACGCAGGGACCAAAGCTAAGGCACAAGTGGGAGCAGGTGGTGAGATCACTGAGGCGAACTTTCCAGCATCACTCCCTGGAGGCCCCCAGCAACCTCGAGAGTTGCGGGGGGATGTCACTGCTTCACAGAGAAGACGGAAGGGGGGCCCAGAGAGGGGCTGGGACCTACCCAGGGTCACATAGCAAGTGAGGGCTTTCCCTCTGCAAATCCCAGACCCATTCTTTTTCTTACTACACCCCTGGTAGCTGCTTGGCAGAGAGAAGGGAGGGAGGAGGTAGCCCCAGTTCCCAGCCCAGCCCTGGGCAAACTGACCATGAACTTGACAGAGGTATGGGGCCATCCTCTTGAGAGCTTTCTGGTTCTATCTACTGGATGGGACCCCCAGGTCCCCCAGGTGGGCAGCGCCAGGACAGGGCGCCCCAGTGGTTTCAGAGATGTTGTCCCAGGTTAGTGGTCTCCCGGAGGCCAGCATTTACATTGGACAGACACATCCTCTCCCTTGTGGACTCTTGCCCATTCCGTTCCTGGACTTGCCACTTCTCTCTGCCTCCCTGCTCACCTTCAGTTCTCAGCAGAATGCCGCCTCCTCCAGGAAGCCATCCCAGACACACACACAGCCCCCCATCACAGCTCTGTCACGCTGTAGGGTAAATGTAGGGTTAGGGTAAATGTAGGGTCGTTTGTCTGGCAGGGACTGGAACTTAACTGTTTTCTGACTCCCTGGGACCCATCACAGGGCCTGGTCCAAGGTAGGAAGTGTTAATCGCTCAGTTGTGTGACTTTTTGTGACCCCCGTCGACTGTAGCCCACCAGGCTACTCTGTCCACGGAATTCTCCAGTCAAGAATACTAGAGTGGGTAGCCATTTCCTTCTCCAGAGGATCTTGCTGACCCAGGGATTGAACCTGGGTCTCCCGCATTGCAGATTTTTTACTGTCTGAGCCAGCAGGGAAGTCCAAGGCAAACTCTGCACAAATATTTGTTGAGTGTTAAGTGAATGAATGAATGAATGAATGAAGAGATAAACGAATGAATGAGGAGGCACTGAAAATGTGTGGGAAGACTTCAGAGTCTGCTCCTGTCCTGGGCTGTCTCCAGGGTCCAGGATCCTCCTCGAGGAGCTACAGAGGCCTGGCCAGGGCTGAGTCATGACAGCACGTGTCACAGGGCAGGGGGCAGGGGCTTGGGGCGGTGGGCTGGGGAGTCAGCCACCAACAACCACTGCCCAGCCACCCCTCCGAGGATGTTTCATCTCAATAATTCTGAACAAAAACCCAAGCAGCTGATCCACTTTTATACCTACCAGTCTGGAGAAGGAGAAAGTATTGCAGGAAGGAAGGTGAGGAAGGAAGACACACTGGCACCCAAGAGGGCAGAGAGGTGCCCTGGAGACCTATCCATGTCCCCATGGCCTCACAGGCCTCAGACAGCATATAAGAAGCCAGGGGTCATGGGCCACCCCCGTCCAGGACTGCTGCACCCCTAGGCCTTCCCAGCCTGCACAGTAACCAGTGTGTCTACGAGGAGGGCTCAGCCAGGCTTGGGCTGACCCTGGAGGAGGCTGGGGAGGCCCGCATGTCCTCCTGAAACATCAGCAGAGTTCTGGAGGCAGGTGCAATGCATCTGGGTCTCCCTAGAGTCTAGAACCTCTTCTGCACAGGCACTCAGGACATGG
>NW_011494947.1:3568091-3575167 GCF_000754665.1 Bison bison bison
ATGCTGCACACACTTCCATCAGGCCACTGGATGCCCCAAGAAGCCCTAGTGGCGGGGCCGGTGTGCCGGGGGAACTTGCCTTACTGGACAGCATGAACTTCTGTCACCTCAGGCCCTTTGCACATGCTGTTCCCTCTGTCTGGAGCCCTGCACCCCTTTTGCCTGGCGAATGCATCCCTGCCTTTAATCTCAGACTAGATGCCCCGTCGTTGGGGTCTTTTTCAGCCCCCAGACCAGACACATCTCCTTGGTACAGGCTTCTGGGCCCTCTCTCTCTCCTGCACATCTGTAATTAAGTCATTCTTCCTTTGGTTACCTGCTTCATGCCTGTCTCTTTCATTTCATTGTAAGCTCTAGGAAGACAGGGGGTGGTTTGCCTTGTCACTGCTGTATCTCCAGCACCAGGCAAGTAGTTTGGTTTCAGAAATATTTCTGAATGATTATATAAATGAGGGAAGGACTCGTTCCAAAAAAGGATAAGAAGTGTCAAGTTCCAAAG
Source organism: Bison bison bison (assembly GCF_000754665.1). Taxonomy (NCBI): domain Eukaryota; kingdom Metazoa; phylum Chordata; class Mammalia; order Artiodactyla; family Bovidae; genus Bison; species Bison bison. The sequence goes on from NW_011494947.1 coordinate 3,568,591, forward strand.
CCACTTCCCTTCACCCTCAAAAGGGTCAGACAATGGTTTCTTAGATATGACACCAAAAGCACAAGGAATTAAAGGACAAGAGAGAAATCAGACCTCTTCAAATCAAAAATTTTGTGAACATCATCAAGAGTTAAAAGGCAACTCACAGGATAGGAAAATTACTTACAAATCATATATTTGGCAAGAGACCTATATTTAGAAGATGTTAAAAACTCTTGTAACTCAACAACAAAAAGACAAACAATTCAATTTAAAAATGAGCAAATAGGGACTTCCCTGGTGGTCCAGTGGCTAAGACTTCACGCTCCCAATTCAGGGGGCCCAGGCTCCACCCCCGGCCAAGGAACTAGATCCCACACGCTGCAACCAAGAGTCCGCATGCCACACCTAAGACCTGGTGCAGCCAAAAAAATACAGAAATATTTTACAAAAATAAACAAAAATGAACTAATGATCTGAATAGCCATTTCTTCAAGTAAGATATACAAATGACCAATAAGCACATGAAAACCTGCTCAACATCATTAACCATCAGGGAAACAGATGGAGAAGCAAAGCAAAATTCACAATGAGATAGCACTTCATGCCCACTAGGACGGCTAGAATCAAAAGACACAGTAACAAGTGGTGGCAAGAAGGCAGTGAAATCAGAACTTCCAGCCACTGCTGATAGGAATGCAAAGTGATGCAGCCGCTGTGGAAAACAGCCTGGCAGTTCCTCAAAATGTTAAAAATAGAGTTAGCATATGACCCAGTGATTCCACTCTCAGTTATATACGCAAGAGAAATGAAAACATATGTCCACACAAAAACTTGGATATGAATGAATGTTCATAGCAGTATTACTCATTATAGCCCCAAAAGTGGGAACAACCCCAAATGCCCATCAACTGACGTGTACACCAATATCCATACAATGGAATGTTATTCGACTGTCAAAAGGGATGAAGCACTGACCCATGCCACAAACGAATAACCGTTGAAAACATTCTCTGTGTGCGCTCAGTAGCTCATCATGTCCCACTCTTTGCAAACCCATGGACTGTAGCCCGCCAGGCTCCTCTCTCCATGGGATTTTCCAGGCAAGAATACTGGAGCAGGTTGCCATTTCCTACTCCAGGGGATCTTCTTGACCCAGGGATCGAACTTGTATCTCTTGCATCTCCTGTATTGGCAGGTGGATTCTTTACCACTAGCCCCATTATGTTGAATGGAAGAAGATGGTGACATTGACAGAAAGGCATATAATGGAAGATTCCACTCATATGAACTGCTCCAAATAGGCAAATCTATAGAGACAGGAAGTAGATTAGTGTTTGCCAGGGTGTTGGGGGAGGCTGGTGGAGGTGGGGATTGGGGTGGGGTGAGAACCAAAGTGTGCAGGGTTGCTTTCTGGGTGATGAAAATGTTCTCAATCGATTGTGGTGATGGCTGCACAACTGAATAGATTAAAAATCACTGGATTGTATGCTTTAAATGGGTGAGTTGTATGGTGTGTGAATTATGTTTCAAAAAGTTGTTCAACAAGAACACAGAAAAAGGGAAGGAGGCAGAGAGAAATACTGGGATTGGCTGAGGATAGCAAGGAAAGAAGACCCCTGTATGCTTGGGGGGTGGGGAGCCAGGGAAGCAAAGTGACAGCAAGTGGGGCGGGGGCTCAATCCTGCCTGGGAAGCCCCAAAGCCACTGGGTCAGAAATGCTTAGAGAGACGGCAGCCACAAGCTGGGGTTCTCCGGATAGAATGTCTTTGTGTGGGGGCTGCTGGAGGCAGACAGGTGGGACCAAAACATCTTCAGAGTCCCAGGGCACTTTGACAAATGGGATCACTGGACCCAAGTGGGGAGAAGGGATGAAGCTACCAGACAGAGAGCATTTTCATCCTATTCTCAGGCACAGAGAAGGGTGGGAGGTCAGAAGCCAGACATAGCTGGCAATCTCAAAGGCTCTGGGTCCCCGGAGCTTCCCCTGGTGTCCCTAAAACCTCTGGGTCTGGGGCCTGATCACCTCCCATCGCAGGGCCCCAGGAACCAGAAATTCACATCTGTGGTCAGCCCAGCCTTCTCTGCTTTCGAGATCCCCAAACAGAGCTCCATAAATTGGGGGCACACGGTTGGAATGGGGGTGCATAGGGGATTGAGGGTTAGGGAGTCCATCACGAGGAAGAGCAGCCCTTTGCTCAAAATTTGATCTGAGAAGGAGGTTAGCGTCTGTTCCGTCTGGTTTTAATCTAAGGTTGGTGGCTAAATGCCAGATTTATTGTAAAACCTACATTTTAATAAGGGGCTGGTATCTGGAGGAAAGCTCATTAACCATTTCCAGACCAGGGTGAAGTTGCTGCTCGGGGCTCAGTGTGGGGTTTTCTCTTCCAGCTCTAGTTCCCGGGCCTCTTGAAGCCCAGGGCCAGCACCTGCTGGGAGTCAGGGCGAAGGCTGGGGGCCAGGCGCAGAGGCAGTCCGACTCTGTGTAACTTGATTCCGAAACAAAGCTGCAAACAGTTCTGGGATCTCAAGTCTGTAACGTTTGTCTTCTCAGGACTCAGACTTGAAGGAACCTTACAGATTATCTGTCAAAGTCCCTCACGTTGCCCATGGGGAAAATGAGGCACGTGGCGGGGGGCACGGTGACTTAGCCAAAGGGCTTTCAGCAAGGCGGTAACACCCCAAGTCCTGTCCACTGATGTCCACCCCTGAGGATATGCATTTTCCTCCTTGCTCCTCTCTGTTTCTGGGTTCCCTGGGGAGCGGGTGCAGATGCGCATCCTTGACCCAGCAACAGGGCGTGGTTGGCAGGGGGCGGGGCAAACCAGCAGCCCCGCCAGAGAGCCAATGGCTACCTCCGCCGCCGAGCATTGGAGACAAAGGAAAACATAACCCTGTGGGTTCTTAGTCAAGAGAGCTCCCCTCTTGGGTGCTCCGTCTCACCATCTGTGCAGTGGGACAGGAAAAGATATACCTCCCTCTCAAGGCGGCACAGAGAACGTGGAATAGTCCAGGGCTTTCCCAAGAACATGCTCAACGCAGTGGGCTACACACATGCCCACCACCTTCACTAGTACTTTTTCAAAATGAAACCGAGACCCTGACTCACTGGTTCTTCCCCTAGGTCAATCATGAACCCTTGGAGGAATCTAAGGAATTCTATGGACCCTTCCCTGCTGGCTCAGATGGTAAAGAATCTGCCTGCAATGCAGATTCAATCCCTGGGTTGGGAAGATCCTCTGGAGAAGGGAATGGCTACCCACTCCAGTATTCGTGCCTGGAGGACTTCATGGACAGATGGGCCTGGCGGGGTACAGTCCATGGGGTCGCAAAGAGTCAGACATGATTGAGCGACTAACACTTCCACTTTCCCCAGAAAAACACAGGTGCACACAGAAGTTTTGCACATACCTTTGGGGAGGGGGCATGGTTCATAGACTTTCTGAATTGTGTTCACAGACCCTATGCTAAAGAGTCGGCTTGAGGACTTCGCTGGTGGCGCAGTGGGTAAGATTCTGCCTGCCAATGCAGGGGGCACGAGTTTGATCCCTCGTCTAGGAAGATCCCACATGCCTCAGGGCAACTAAGTCACAACTGCTGAGCCCACATGCTCTAGAGCCTGTGCTCCATGAGAGAAGCCACCGCAACGAGCAAGCCAAGAGCAACAATGAGGAGTAGCCCCTTCTTGCCTCAACTAGTTGCGTGTTGTGTGTTAGTCACCCAGTCGTGTCTGACTCTTTGTGACCCTATGGACTGTAGCCCACCAGAATCCTCTGTCCGTGGAATTCTCCAGGCAAGCATACTGGAGTGGATAGCCATTCCTGTCTCCAGGAGATCTTCCCCACCCAGGGATGGAACCTGGGTCTCCCACATTGCAGGCAGATTACCGTCTGAGCCACCAGGGAAGTCCAACTAGAGAAAGCCCGCATAGCAATGCAGACCCAGGGCAACCAAAAATAATAAGTTAATTAATTTAAAACATTAAAAAAAAAAAAAGTCAGCTTAATGGAAAATCAGCTTCTGTGCTCTAGAAGGGAGAAGGCAATGGCAACCCTCTCCAGTCCCCTTGCCTGGAAAATCCCATGGGCGGAGGAGCCTGGTAGGCTGCAGTCCATGGGGTCGCTAAGAGACGGACACAACTGAGCAACTTCACTTTCACTTTTCACTTTCATGCATTGGAGAAGGCAATGGCAACCCACTCCAGTGGTCTTGCCTGGAGAATCCCAGGGACAGGGGAGCATGGTGGGCTGCCGTCTTTGGGGTCGCATAGAGTCGGGCACGACTGAAGCGACTTAGCAGCAGCAGCAGCAGTGCTCTAGAAGAACCTGACCCTTTGTCCCTGTTTCACCTTGGGGTCCCCTGCACAGACCACCACCCCCCCAACAGAGATAGCAGCTGAGACAAAGGCAGTGCCCATCTGCCCCTCTTCCAAGGCTGGCGGGACCTCCTCTGACCCCAGCTCTGGGGCAATGTTGTACTCCCAGAGAGGCTGACCTTTAAAGCATCGCTGCAGGTTTTTATGACCCATCTGTGAGTTCCAGGCATGCTGGAAAATGTGAGTTTGAGGCTCGGCTCAAAGAAGCTCCAGGCTGTCTCGAGTGTTTCTGCTGGTGGCGAGGACAGGGCCGCCCCTCCCCTCCACTTTCTTTTTTGGCTTCCCCTTACTGAACTTTTATTGTGTGCCTGGCACTGTGTTACAAAGCCCTGCCTTCGCCAGTGCAGACGGCGCTGTTAGTAAGCCTTGTTCTCCATCACAGACGTGAGGGTCAGGCGGGAGAGGTAGCCGACCCAGGTCACACAGCCAAGCAGTGATGAAGCGGAGGCTTACGTCTGGTCTGTCTGTCCCCAGAGTGGCTGGCACCTGGCAGTGGAAGCTGCCCTCATAGCCATTTCCAGACCAGGCTGATGTTGCTGCCCAGGACCCAGTGTGGGTTTCTTCTGCCACTTAAGAACTCCCAGCCTCTTGAAGCTTACAACCTGCTGGGAGTCACAGCGAGGGGGCCAGGTGCAGAGACCACTCCAATTTCCTGTGGCTTAGCTCTACTCGAGCAAATCTGTGTGTTCTGCCCACACCCACACACCAGGCTCATGGGCCCTGGTGCCCTCAGAGCTGATGACCCTGCTATGCGTCCTGGCTCCCACCAGCCTCATCGGCAAGGTGGACTCAGAGCCTGAGGACAGGGCCATCTGTGACATCTTTTCTTTTTTTAAAAAAAAATATTTATTTGGCTACGCTGAGTCTTAGCTGCAGCATGTGGGATCTGGTTCTCCGACCAGGGATTGAACCCAGGCCCCCTGCATTGGGATTGTGGGGTCTTAGCCACTGGACCACCAGGGAAGTCCCTGTGACATCTGTAACTGGTCCTAGTCACACCCTGGGATGACAGTCAACACCGACTCTGGAAATTTCTCTATGGTAGTGAGCCATAGTCCCTCTCTCTGTGGGTCCCCGAGTTTATGCTTCGAGCGAGGGACAGCGCACCTGACCCTTCCTCAGGGCCACCTTGCTAACATTTGAAGGCAGCTTTTCCAAAGCCTCTGCCATGATGCTTGGAGGCTGCCCTGCCCCCTGTCCACCCTGGTGGCCCCCAGGGGAGGGGCTGATACCAGATCTTCCAGATTTCTCATGAAGTGTCCACTGACGTTCTGCTTCGAGACTCCCTGGGAAGCTCATTAAAAAGGGACATTCCCATCCATCCCCAGGGAAGTCCCAAGTTACCCTTTTCCTGTTGCTTCTGTTTTCCCATCTAGAAAATGGAGATAATGTATTCCAATAAGGCTTCCTGGCACTAGGGGTAAAGAATCCGCCTGCCAATACAGAAGATGCAAGAGATGCGGGTTCAACCCTTGGGTCAGGAAAATCCCCTGGAGTGAGGAAATACCCCACTCCGGTATTCTGGCCTGGAAAATTCTACCGGCAGAGGAGTCTGGCAGGCTATGGTCCAGGGGCCTGCAAAGAATTGGACACAACTGAACACATATCCCTAACAAGAGTTTTTGTGGGGATTAAAAGAGTTACCATATGTAAAGTTCTTAAGACAGTGTCTGGGACATAGTAAGTGCTGAATCACATTAACCATTGGTGTATTTATTTGGAGTCAGCTGGGTCTAGGTTTGATTCCCAGACTTGCCATATGTTAGCCATGCCACCTGCTGGCAAATTCCTTAACCTCTCCAAACCTCATGTTTGCATCTGTCAAGTGGAGACTTTCAGAGGATTAGGGGTGGGAGCCCTAAATCTTGCTCCTAAACAACAGCATGTCGGACACTTACTTTCCTCCCAAGAGCTAGTGCCCTCCCACTGGGAGGCTGCCCTGAATGCGCCTGAGAAGTCTTTATCATCAGCACCTGGCACATAGTAGGTGTTCAATAAATATGGAGCAAACACATGTCTGATCTAATGAACGGAACTTGGGTCCCAATGGGGAGGTAGTCCCAGTTCTCTGTCCACCCAAACACTTAATGACTTCTGTGCACTGTAGATCGGGTAAACCGTGTCAGGCTTCCTGACTCCCCCGACCCTCCTATGTGTGTGCACGCCCAGTCGTGTCTAACTCTTTTTCGACCCCATGGACTGTAGCCCCCCAGGCTCCTCTGT
>NW_011494947.1:3575267-3575867 GCF_000754665.1 Bison bison bison
GGGGCAAGCGGCTGACCAGCCACGGGCCAAACTGGGAGAGCCTCAGTGAAATCCTTGTATTTCACAACCTTCACCCGCCCCGTGGGTTAAGAGCCCCCCCGTCCGAATCCATGCGTAAAAAAGCCTCCAATCCCTACATTTCCTTTGCCCTATTTCCTGCCCGCCTCCCCCTATTTTGGCATTTCTCGGCACGGCCCAAACTCCTCGTCTTAGGGGAAGCTCTGACTCAGAACTTTAAAAAAATCTTACGCACAAACTTAAGAAAACAAACTTCGGGAGGGGGGCGAGGCGGGAAGAGTCCCCTGGCCCTCGTAGGGGGCGTGGAAGGGCTGGGCCTTCCGAGTGGGAGCCTTCCCTCGGGGGACCCCACCCGCGGGAGCCCAGCATCCCGGGGCCACTGGCCCATCCGGGCGGGGCGCTGGCCGGCAGGCGGGGACCGGGGTGGGGCAGGGTGGGGAGGGAAGGTCGCTTTTCCGCCCCCGCGGGTCTGGGGTCGGCCCCTGAACCCAGGGGGTGCCCGCCCGGGCGCGCCCGCGCCGCCCGTCCCTCCCGCCATGTGCGCGCCAGTCCGTGCGTGCGAGCCCGCCGCGCCGGTGGCGG
>NW_011494947.1:3575967-3576805 GCF_000754665.1 Bison bison bison
TTTTTTTTTACGTTTTGGCCACACTGCACAGCATGTGGGATCTTCGTTCCCCAACCAGGGATTGAACCTGCTCCCCCTTTGCAGTGGAAGCACAGTATCTTAACTGCCAGAGAAGTCCCACTTATTTTTTTTTTTAATTAAGGGCCAGAATATGTGCCAGAGAAATCCCCTCCCAAAGAGAAAGCTTAAGTATGGCGCTCAAGGCCAGAGGACCATGGGCATCATCTGCCTGTAGGAGAGGCAGTAAAGAGGTGCTTGGGTTGGAGCCCCATCTGCTGAGCCTGCTTGGACGGGAAGGGGTGGCTGGACTGGACTGAAGGGGCCAGGGGCTGGTGATTCCAATCCCCTCTCCAACTGGGGCCACCACCCTCCCTCTCCCTTGGGCCCCCAAATGCAGAGGAGACTTGATCTCAGTCCCAAAGTTTCCAAAGCCCAGCAGCCTGGATTGGGATCCCAACTCTTACACTTCACAGCCCTGTGACCTTGAGCTTGTCGCTGTGCATCTCTGGGCCTGTTTCCTCCTGAAGAGGGCACATGCTGGTTCCCACAGCAATGTGACAAATGGCCAGAGAGCTCTGACTGCCCGGGGCTCTGCCTGCTCCACCCTGAGCCCCTGGGGACCACGCAGGCGAGTCCTCTTTCAGTGTTTTAATATTAAGGGGACTGACACCCCCTTCCCCCAATTCAGCATCCTAGCTCCTCACTTCCAGAACAAGGAAGCCTGGCATGGCTGGGAAAACCCAGTCTTTCCACATATCTTCAAAGGTTTTCTATGAGACACTCTTCTAGGAAGCACGGGGGGTGGGGGTGTAAACCGAGGGGACGGCCACCCCCCCCC
>NW_011494947.1:3576905-3577258 GCF_000754665.1 Bison bison bison
ATTCCGCCTCCATCTAGCGGTACCAACCCTTCCCCCCCCTGCCTCCATCTTCCTAACCTCCCCTGCTGGGAACGGTCGCTGCGGGTGGGTGGGGGGCCTGGGAGCCCAAGCACCGACAACTGGGAGCTCTGATGGCTCAGCTCTGTGGCTCACTTCACAGGACCCCCGAGAAGGCCCGGAGGGCACAGCAGAGCACCCCGAGGCTGCGGCGGCCTGGGGGTGGGGCAAGCGGCTGACCAGCCACCGGGCCAAACTGGGAGAGGCCTCAGTGAAATCCTTGTATTTCACAACCCTCACCCGCCCCGTGGGTTAAGAGCCCCCCGTCCAAATCCATGCGTCAAAAAGCCTCCAAT
>NW_011494947.1:3577848-3588317 GCF_000754665.1 Bison bison bison
TGCTCCGACGCCTTCAGTTCCCCACCCCACCCTTATCCCCCAGCCTCCGCTGGGTCCCGCGTCGGAGCTAGCATTGGCCTTCCCCATCCTGGGAAAACAAATTCAGTTAGCAACAGAGGTAGTTCCTGCTTGTCCGGGGGCGTGTTGCGGGCTCCGGGGTGGACCGGGCCCGGCATATCTCCTCATAATAATCTTATGCGACAGGTACGCTGCTACCAACGCCGCTTCCCATTTCACAGGCCGGGAAACTGAGGCTCAGAGGTCACTGGCCCAAGATCACGCAGGGAGAAGGCAATCGCAGAGCTGGACTGTTGGACTCCAGCCCCCAGGCAGATCCACATCCCTGGGACCGGAGGTCTCCCGAAGTTGGCAGCAACACGTGCCTTCATCTGGGGCGCCCCTCCCCTGCCTTTCTCGGGTGAGAGCAGGTTCTCACCCGCATCCCTGGTCCCTTATCTGACAGGTCCTCTGACCCAAGCACCTGGGGGCAGTGAGGCTCCCAGGGGACTCCCAGGAATTCGGGTGGCTGCTTATTCCCCATCGCACCGCACATCAAACCCCGCACTTGGAGGGCACACTCCAAGGCCTCACTTGCTAAGAGAACTGCTCAGTTGTAGAAGCTCCTTAAAAAAAAAAAATCATTCATGGCTATAAGAGGTGTTCTGCTTCTAAAGGGGGCTATGATCTTTACAAACAGTCCCCCTAACAGTCCCCTCAGGGTTATAGGTCTGAGTGGGCTAAAGTGGGTGGGTGAGTGGAGGTGGGTTTTTGTCTTTCTCGTTTTCTTTCTTTGCTTATTTTAACCATGGCCTTTAGCCCTAAGGGCTAAGCATGTGTGCTTGCAAATTGCATTGGCAAGTACTGTGTTGTGTCCAGGTTAAGTTTAATATCCCCCTTCTCCAAGGGGACTTTATAAGAAAAGGAGGCCATGGCAAAGTGCCACACTCAGCCTTAAACTGGAAGAAGAGCCTTTTTCTGAAATGCTTATACAACAGCAAAAGGGTTATGCTCAAAACTTTCCCATTCATACCCTCTGAATTCACTCGGGGTGGGGGTGGGGGGGTGCTTATTAACTCTGGCTGTCAGAAATTCTAGGGTTTCGAACAAAACCACACTTTAAAAGTTCCCAGGCTGAGGGAGGGTAATCAGCTCTGTAATGGTCTCTGTGGACATGCCCGGGCACTGAAAACCAACGGGGAAAGGAGTCTTTTTTTATTTTTCAGCCAAGTCCCACAGTAGAGGTTCCTGGCTCGTGGGACACCCCCTTGCCCTCCCCCTCAAAAGAGGTGGGGGTCTGGGGAAGACCAGCATGGTACAGGAAGGGGAAGGTCAAGCACACTAGGGGCCCTGAACAGGCTCTCAGCTCTGATTCCCTCCCCTCCATCGTGGTGAGACGGGCCCCTTCCCTGGCAGGCTTGGGGGACAGGGGGTGAAGGCCAGGCACTGGCCAGGACTAATGGACACTGGCTCTAATGTGTGAAAAGCAAACCAATGAAGCACACTGCTCAAGTGGGACCTGGGGCAAGTGACTGAATCCGGAGGAAGCGGATTCTACAAGGCCTCCGTTGCTTCTGCATCCTTTCTCCCTGCAAAGGCAGCTTCTTTTGCTCCTTGAGAGGGCTTGTGGCAATTCCTGGTCACAGAACTTGATCTCCTAGCCTTCCTTTACCCCTCACTCCCCCAGAGTCAGAAACTTCTGGAACGGGTGCTGACTGCAGGCACTCTGTCCACACTCCAGGGCTGGCGGTGAGGGAGGGAGTCCTGGGAACTTGCAGAGCAGCCCTAATCTCCACGAGGGCTTCCCTGGTGGCTCAGATGGCCAAGAACCAGCCTGCAATGCAGGAGACCTAGGTTCGATCCCTGGGTTGGGAAGATACCCCTGGAGAAGCGAAAGGCTACCCACTCCAGTATTCCGGCCTGGAGAATTCCAGGGACTGTATAGTCCATGTGGTCACAAAAAGTCAGACGCACCTGAGTGATTTTCACTCATCATCTCCACGAGGCCCACGAGACGCTGAACTTCCAGGCAAAGGCTTGACCCGGCCACAAGGCATTTGCTCGGCCACGTGCTGACACCATATGATCTAAAAGGGGCTGCCTTCCGTGGAGCCCTCTGGGCACTTTCTTTACATGGTGACTTTGTGGGACCCTCACACCTGCAACCTTAGGAAGCAGGTAGCATCAACCCATCTTACAGAGGAAGACACAGGATCTGAGAGGTCTAGTAACTTCTCTAAGGTCACACAGTCTATTAGCGGAAGAACTGGGACTCACTCACACCCTGATGTACCAGACTCCAGCTCATGTGCTCCTAACCACTGAGACATACTGCCCCCTGTTGGGAAGGTTTTAGCTGAGCACAGGTGAGTTTGTGCTCACCTCCTCCCAGGAAGCATCCGGTACAGAGAGTCAGAATTGCAAAGGGCCTCAGGGAGCACTCAGACCAGGGCTGGATCTCGGTGTCATCCTCCCCTGACCACCCACACCCCGGTCACTCAGAGTAACAGTCTGGTAACAGCTGGTTGGAACTCTGTGTTAAGGAGGATTCTGAGGAGCAATGATTGATTAGTTTTGTTTGGAGGAGCAATGATTGATTAGTTTTGTTCGCCACATGCTCAGGAAGGGGATTCTGGTTTTTTCCTAAGATTTATTTATTTATTTGGCTGCACCGGGTCTTAGTTGTGGTTTTCAGAATCTTTAATTGAGACATACACACTCTTAGTTGTGGCATGTGGGACCTAGTTCCCTGACCAGGGCTCGAACCCAAGCCCACTGCATTGGGAGCATGGAGTCTTATCCAGTGGATCACCAGCGAAGTCCTGGGAAGGGGATTCTGACAAGGAGGCAAATAATTGCCAGTCCTGACCCTGGGTTTGAAGAGAGAGTTCTGGACAGGGCCAGGGAGGGGATATGGGTTTTGCTCCCTGCTCAGGGCTCTTTCCACCTCAAGGGATACAGTGAGCATGGTCAGGTGTGCCACCATCTCACCACCCTTGCCCCTGACACGTTCACCCTGGGAAGTTGCACACAGGTCACGAAAGTCCATTTGAGAGAGCTATGTTAGTTCTGGGGCTTCCCCGGTGGCTCAGCAGTAAAGAATCCGCCTGCAATGCAGGAGGCACAGGTTCAATCCCTGGGTGGGGAAGATCTCCTGGAGAAGGAAATGGCAACCCGCTCCAGTATTCTTGCCTGGAAAATCCCATAGATAGAGCAGCCTGGCGGGCTGCAGTCCATGGGATTGCAAAGAGTTGACTATGACAGATTAACTAACACACACTTGAAGCGACTGAGCACACACATTAGTTCTGCCTTTTTAAGGAAATTAATGCATAGCACTCCAGTGTTGCCAGGAGACAAACCCTCGTCCAGGGCCCTGGTGGTGCAGGAAGAATTATCTAAACTTCTAAACACTTAAAAAGTAGGAGCAAGAGGGGATGTAATGTACAACAGGATAAACATACTTAACAATCCGCCTACAACGCAGAAGACCCCTGTTCAATTCCTGGGTCAGGAAGATCTGCTTGAGAAGGGATAGGCTACCCTCTACACTATTCTTGGGCTTCCCTTGTGGCTCCCCTGGTAAAGAATCCATCTACAATGCGGAAGACCTGGATTCCTGGGTCAGGAAGCTCCCCTGGAGAAGGGAAAGGCTACCCACTCCAGTGTTCTGGCCTGGAGAATTCCATGGACTGTATAGTCCATGGGGTCACAAAGAGTCAGACACAACTGAGCGACTTTCACTCACTCACTCACTGTGTGTTATATACGAAAACCGAGAGAGTAAATTCTGAGTTCTCATCCCCCCAAAGATATTTTTCCATTTCTCTAATTTTTCATCTATATGAGATGATTAGTGTTCATTAAACTTATTGCATTAATCATTTCATGATGTAGGTAAGTCAAATCATTATGCTGTACACCTTAAACTTATACAGGGCCGTATGTCAACTATATCTCAATAAAAACAGAAGAAAAAAAATAGGGACAATACCCTACCTCCTGCATAGAAATACTACTAGATTTTGCCCCAAGAACACGTGTTGTTTGTTTTTTTTTAAGATTATCTACTGTGAGAAATTTTTTTAATAAAATTAAATTATAAACAGCCCAATTAAAAAAATGGCCAGAGATCTTAATGGACACCTCACCAAAGCAGATACACAGATGGCAAATAAGCATATGAAAAGATGTTCTACATCATGTCATTAGGGAAAATGCAAGTGAGACCAGCAGTGAGACACCATCACACATCCACTAACACAGCCCAGATCGAGAACACTGGCAATATTCAGCGCTGCCGAGGATGCAGACAAACAGGAGCTCGTGGTCGTTGCTGGTGGGAATGCAAAATGATACGTTCACTGGAGAAAAGAGTTTGGCGGTTTCTTACAAAACGAAACCAACTGTTCCCATACAACCCAGAAAGCATACTTCTTGGTATTTACCTAAAGGAGCCGAAAACTTATATCCACACAAGAAGCTACACATAGGTGTTTACAGCGGCTTCATTCATAATTGCCCAAACTTGGAAGCAGCTACTTGGCCTCAATATGTGAATGGATAAGTAAGCAGTGGTCCATCCAGATGACGGAATAATATCCAACAATTAAAAAAAAAAAAGAACTATAAAGCTAAGAGAAGACATGAGAGAAGTTTAAATGCATGAATGAAAGTGTTAGTCACTCAGTCCTGTTTGCAACCCCATGGACTGTAGCCTGCCAGGCTCCTCTGTCCATGGAATTCTCCAGGCAAGAAATTCTTCAGGTAAGAATACTGGAGTGGGTTACCACTGCCTTCTCCAGGGGATCTTCCCAACCCAGGGATCAAACCCCGGTCTCCTGCATTGTAGGCAGACACTTTTACCCTCTGAGCCACCAGGGAAGCCAATTTCTCTGAGTCACCAGGAAGTTTAAATGTATATTACTAAGTAAAAGAAGCCAGTCTCCAAAGGCTCTATATTGTATGATTCTGGAAACTACATGACATTCTGGAAAAAGCAAAACTATGCAGAGAGTGAAATGATAAGAGGTTGCCAGGAGTTGGGGGCAGGGGAAAGGGGAGGGATGAATAGGCAGAGCAGAGTGGATTTTTAGGGCAATGAAACTATTTTGCGTGATACTATAACGGTGACTATCTGTCATTATATATTTGTCCAAGACCAATGGACTTCCTTGCCCCCTATACGTGTCAATTTAGGCTCATGGACTATAACAAACATACCACTCTGGCTGGGGGCAGGGGAGGGGGAGTGGAGGGCTTCCCTGATAGCTCGGTTGGTAAAGAATCCACTTGCAATGCAGGAGACCCTGGTTTGATTCCTGGATGGGGAAGATCTTGGGCTTTCCTTGTGGCTCAGCTGGTAAAGAATCCGCCTGCAATGTGGGAGACCTGGGTTCGATCCCTATGTTGGGAAGATCCCCTGGAGAAGAGAAAGGCTACCCACCAGTATTCTGGCCTAGGGAACTGCAGGCCATGGGGCGACAAAGAGTTGGACACAACTGAGCAACTTTCACTTTCTGGTGGGGGATGTTGATAGTGGGGAGGGTGTGTACATATGATGGGGGCAAAGGCTATGTGGGGACTCTCTGTACTTCCTGCTCAATTTTTCTGTGAACTTGAAATTCCTCTTAAAAATTAAAATCTACTTAAAAGGGAAAATAAAAAATTAAAATATAGCCTATGGTATGCTGGTAAATATTTTAACAACTGGCTCTCTGGGAAAGGGGACCCTTAATTTATAGTGTTTTCCAATTTCTGGAGGATAGATACTTCTACAACAGCCAATTTCTAGCTATAATGTGACATCAATTAGGGTAAAATTGTGTGGAGACACACCAGTATATAGTATTTCCACTAACTAGATATAAATAATCCCAAGAACATACCTAGATAACAGTAAAATGTAGTAAAATTACTAGAGGTAAGTTTTGAGTATATATTGCCTTTATTTTAAATATGTGCTGTGCTGTGCTTAGTCACTCAGTCATGTCTGACCCTTTGTGACCCCATGGACTGTAGCCCATCAGGCTCCTCTGTCCATGGGGATTCTCCAGGCAGGAATACTGGAGTGGGTGGCCATGCCCTCCTCCAGGGGATCTTCCCAACCCAGGGATCGAACCCAGGTCTCCCGCATTGCAGGCAGATTCTCTACCATCTGAGTCACCAGGAAAGCCCAGTTTTAAAAGTAACGTGTATAAGTGTAAGTTTATATAATTTAACTTTTGTGAGCATCTGTATTTGACAACCAGCTTCCAAAATTCTGGAAATTTAACAGTTGGTTCTCGTGAGCCAGCACTAGCTACACCACTGCGATTTCCAGCCCATCTAAGGGAAGTGGTCTCGGCTTTGCCTATTTCCTCCCATCTTTATCCATGTGCAGGCGTCTTTTGTCAGAGCTGGCAGCATGCTGCACAACCTGTTTTTGATCTGCAAACCAGGCGTCATTGTGACTAGCAGCCCCCCCAGAAAATGGGGAGTAATTATGGAGGCAGAAAGGTGGAACTGGGGTCCTTAGTCCAAGCTGGGTTGGGGGGTGGCATAGGTGGAGTGTTCTGAAAAAAGAATGGGACTTCCCTGGTGGTCCAGTGGCTAAGACTCGTACTACCAATGCAGGGAGCCCTGGTCAGGAAACTAGATTCTGCATGCTGCACCTAAAATAATCCTGAAGACTGCAATGAAAGACTGAAGATCTTGCATGCTGAAACTAAGACCTGGGGCAGTCAAATAAATAAGTAAATATTTTTAAAAAATACTAAAGGAAATCAGTCCTGAATATTCATTGAAACAACTGATGCTGAAGCTGAAGCTCCAGTACTCTGGCCACCTGATACAAGGGACTGACTCATTGAGAAAGATCCTGATGCTGTAAAAGATTAAGGGCAGGAGGAGAAGGGGATGACAGAGGATGAGATGGTTGGATGGCATCACCAACTCGATTGACATGAGTTTGAGCAAGTTCTGGGAGTTGGTGATGGACAGGGAAGCCTGGCGTGCTACAGTCCATGGGGTCACAAAGAGTAACTAAACTGAACTGAACTGGAAAAAAAAAAAAAAAAGAATGCCAAGCCCCACCCCTCCAGACTGGAGAGTCTGACTCAACAGGTTTTGGGTGGGGTCTGGACATGGAACTCACTGACAGCTCTCTAGGTCATGCAGCTGTGTAGTCAGGGTTGGAACCACTGACAATGCCAAGTGCATGATCACTGGCTATTAGACTGGCCTAGAGTCAAGTCCCAGCTGCAAGCCACTTACCCTAAATGAGTTTCTTCATGTGCCAAATGGACATCTCCCTCCAGGATTGTCATAGGTGCTATCTCAGGTAACCAAGCACAGTACAGGTACAGGGAGGGAGAACGGGAAATAACGATGGATCCTGTGCACATGCGAGGAGAGATTCCTGTGTGCAGGGCACCATGCCAAATGCACCACCCTGGGAGATAAGCATTTACTCCTCTTTTACAGATGAGGATGCAAGGCTCAGGGAAAAGGAGGACTTGCCTAAGGTCGTCCAGTGAGCTGGAGCAGTGTCAGGATTCAGACCAGCGCCGGCAGCTTATGACTTAGGAAGTGAGTGCTTTGGGGGCTCAGAGAAGAGCTGGGGGTGGAGATGGCAGGAAAGCTTCAAAGAGGAGGTCTTTGGAGAGGAGATGGGAGTGTGCAAAGGGGTACAGGAGTGTCTCCTTGTGCCATGGGACCAGTACCACTAAGCCAGGGGCCTCTTAAAAACCAACAGTATGGAGCATTCCTGGCCTCATGTATACTTCAGCTCTTTTCTCTGAGACCCTCCTTATTCATAATTTATGGGAAGTTTCAGCAGAGTGGGGGCTTGCCATTTCATTCTATAAATGAGATAGGGATGCTAGGCTCAAAGTCACACAGGTGGTATGGCAAGAACTGGTTAACAGTGGGCTCCTACTCATCCTACAAGACCCCACTTGAAAAACCCTGCTCCACAGAACCCCTTGTGCACATGTCTGCTTCAGCCTCCTCATACTAGCTTCTGTATTTGGTCCTCTATCTCACCCCCTACTAGGCTATGAGCTCCAGGTGCCTCTTTGGATGTAGTATAACTGAAGGGTTAGTTGCTCAGTCCTGTCTGACTCTTTGTGATCCCATGGACTGTGCCTGCCAGGCTCCTCTGTCCATGGAATTCTCCTGGCAAGAATACTGGAGTAGGTTGCCATTCCCTTCTCCAGAGCATCTTCCCGACTGAGGGGTTGAACCCGGGTCTCCTGCATTGCAGGCTGATTCTTAACCATCTTCAGCCACCAGGGACTGAAGAGAAGTAGAAAGAGCAGAAGAAATGTGAGCCTAGGGAGCCTTCCTGGCCTTTCTCCTTCAGCATCAAATAGACCTTGTCCTGACATTGATGTGCTTCTTGGAGGAAAGGTGAGATGGATGTGTATTGCACATGTTTAGGGAGTGGGGAGGAAGCTCCAGACAGAGGGACAGATGCTGAGATGGACAGCTCATGCTCAGTGACCACACCACGGAGCCTGGGTCAGACAACCTCCTTTCACACCATGAGACCCTTCCAGTCCTCAGGTGTTAGTTGCTCAGTCATGTCAGACTCTCTGCGACCCCATGAACTGTAGCCCACCAGGCTCCTCTCTCCATGGGATTCTACAGGCAAGAATATGGAGTGGGTTGCCATGCCCTCCTACGGGGGATCTTCCTGACCCAGGGATAGAACTTGCATCTCTTACGTCTCCTGCATTGGCAGGCAGGTTCTTTACCACTAGTGCCACCTGGGAAGCCCTCAAAGCCTTTTTCATCCACACTCAGTAACAGTGCACAGCAGGTGCTAGCACTACCTTGCTTTACAGGAGAAACAGGCACAGAGGGTTGGTGTTCCTGCCTGAGCTTGCCCAACTGGGATCTGAGCTAGAGTGTGTCTACTCGCTCTTACTCCCTGGGCCTGCTACCTTTCTGCTCCCCACATCTCAGGTGGATAAATAGGAGTAGCCATCCCCTGTGGGGTCTTATCATGACTGCATGGACTCAGGGACAGTGACCAAAGTGGGCTGCAAGGGACTTTCTCAGTGGTCAAGTGGTTAAGACACCATGTTTCCACTGCAGAGGGTGGGGGCTCGATCCCTGCTTGGGGAAATAAGATCCCGCATGCCACAAGGCTATGGTTTTTCCAGTAGTCATGTACAGATGTGAGAGTTGGACTATAAAGAAAGCTGAGCACGGAAGAATTGATCCTTTTGAACTGCAGTGTTGGAGAAGACTCTTGAGAGTCCCTTGGACTGCAAGGAGATCCAACCAGTCCATCCTAAAGGACATCAGTCCTGAATGTTCATTGGAAGGACTGATGTTGAAGCTGAAACTCCAATACTTTGGCCACCTGATGCGAAGAGCTGACTCATTTGAAAAGACCCTGATGCTGGGAAAGATTGAGGGCAGGAGGAGAAGGGGATGACAGAGGGTGAGATGGTTGGATAGCATCACCGACTCAATGGACATGAGTCTGAGTAAACTCCGGGAGTTGGTGATGGACAGGGAGGCCTGACGTGCTGCAGTCCATGAGGTTGCAAAGAGTCGGACACGACTGAGCGACTGAACTAAACTGATGCCACAAGGTGTGGCCAAAAACTAGGGAAAAAGAAAGGGTAGGGGAGCGAGTCAGGCTGCTGGTTCTGTGACCCTGGCAGGTCATTGCACTGCTCTGTGCTCAGTTTCCCTGTCTGTATAGCATGTCACTGGGCTTCCCCAGTGGCTCAGTGGTAAAGAATCCACCTGCATTGCAGGAGCCACAGGAGACACAGGTTCGATCCCTGGATCAGGAAGATCCCCTGGAGGAGGGCATGGCAACCCACTCCAGTATTCTTGCCTGGAGAATCCCCATGGGCAGAGGAGCCTGGCAGGCTACAGTCCATGGGGTCACAGAGTAGGACACAACTGAAGCAACTTGGCATAGCATGCCACTCATGATTGTGGTGAGGATTCCATGGGATGATGCCTGGAAAGTGGTCAAGACACAGGACCCACAAGTGTCTCTGTGGCTGACAAGCACTTGGTCAGCCCTCTGTATGGGTCACCTATCCAGAGGGGTGGGTTGTATAGACCAAGCTCCCAGCCAAACCAGGGGCCCCTCTTTGCCCCTTCCCTTCCATGAAGCATCTCTGAAGGCTGAATGCAGCCCACGTCTCAGGCTCCAGGACTGAAGAAGCAACCTGCCCCCGTCATTCTACCCCACCCCCCTCCCTCTATCCCCCTCTGCAGGGGGCTGCACGGCAGGGGGCTGTCCCTCAGTCAGCACCAATCAAATATGGAAAAGAGCCTGCAGCAGGCTGGGTGTATGTGTTTGATTCTTCCCTAACCAGGGCCTGGCCCCCACCTGGGCACCTCTGATTTCATTAGCATTCTGCCCAGCTTCCCCCCTCCTCCCACCAAACCCACCAAGGCCCCCTACTCAAAAAATCAGTACGGTGGTAGTTTTTTTTTTCTTAGAGAGGAGGGGAGGG
>NW_011494947.1:3588417-3591754 GCF_000754665.1 Bison bison bison
CGGTGGATTTTTTTTTTTTTTTTTTTTCAGAGAGGAGGGGAGGGAGCCCCAGGTGGAGGAAGGGTAGCTGATTGTGAAGATGAATTCCAAACCTCCTGATGAGCAGGGACCTCTTTCTAAGCTGGCCCTACCAGGGAGGGAACCAAAGGGAGGGAGGTGCCATCTCAGATACATCCTACCCCCAACCCCCTGGAACTTACACGAGCCCAATAGCACCTCCTTACAGTCTGCACCCTCTATACCTCACTCCCCTCACCCTAGTCCTGACCTGGAGAAGAGCCAACGCACAGGACCAGAGTCTAGAATCCATACTTAGGAGCCCCTGTCCCACCACAAACATCCCACCAGCCTCACTCTGTCACTTCCTGTCTTCGCATATGCTGTTCTCTCTGGCTGGAATACTTTCCCCACGAAGCCCGATCTAGTCTTCACCTCTCAGCTTAGGCACCACTTCCTGTAGGAATTCTCCTGTCACTACTCAGAAAGGCTCGTCTGCCTCCCCAGATGCTTCAGTAGCACGGCCTAAACTCGCTTGGACTACACCAGTGTTTCCATCTGTCCCTCTCCAGGGTTCTCTGTGTTGATAGCGGTGCCCACAAGGTAGGTGCTCAGGAAACACTGGATGGATAAATGAATGAATGGGTCACAGCCCATCTCAGTTTAGCCTTTAGGCTCACAATGCCTGAGGTCCAGGTGCTTTTCAAAATCTGATCTTTGGGACACCTGAAATACAGTTTCTTATTGCCTCCAAAATACAAGCAGAAGGGCAAGTAACAAATGGTTAATGACATGTGGACCGCGCAATGACTGCATGTCAGCTGGACACCCAAAGTCCACCTCACCCTTGGCTGTGTGTGGATGAAGTCTATTTGACCCGGAGTGATTGATGGTATGGGAGGGGGACACTGATACGTAAGGGGGCCCAGCAAGACTCTCGTGGGTAATACATGTGAAGCCCATGAAGCAGGGCTAGCGCTGTTTCGTGAACTCTACCTTGTGAATGTGCGCTCTGCTGTGTCCAGAAGCATCGCTTTGGAGGCAAGCTCCCTGCATTCCCGGTCCAAGGGGTTCGGTTGAAGTCCCACCCCCCACAGTCCAGCTTTGGCCAATCAGCACGCAGCTCCTCTGCGGCCGCAGTGATTGGCTCAGAGTTGGGCAGGGACCCGATGTGGCAGCAAGATTCAGACAGACTCTGGCTGCTCCATTGTTTAAGCCCGGGATCGAGTCGTGCCTGAAGTTCCACCCTGGATGTTTCAGTTTTGCACATTATCTTAGCTTTTCAAAGCCACTTGGGGCCAGTTTTCTATCCGTTGTAGGTGCCAATCCCGACTAGCATGCTGCCCAAACCCCACCTGGACACTGGCAGAACTAGTAGAGTGCCCTTCACACACATACTAGGGGAACCCCCACCCCCAAGTCTGCAGTGAGTACTGCACCGAGGGACTTGTGGGCCTGCGTTTAGAATACTCTCTCCTCTGCTCCCAGTCCCTCTCCTGCCTTGTTGGCTGTTCGTGGTTCCCTCTCCCGATTAATTTGGGATGTGTTCAGAGGGGCTCCCGTTAGCCACAGCCTTGGGCAGTGGGGACGCGAGGATGAGAGGGCTCTGGGCTGGCTGTGCAGTCGGGATGGTGACTTGTTTCTGAGCCCCAGATGCTCTGTGCTTCTCAACTTAGTCGCATTACCGACCTAGCAATTAACGATCTGTAGAATCCATCCGCCTGCCAACGCAGGAGACTTAGGTTCGATCCCTGGGTCAAGAAGATCCCCTGGAGAAGGTAATGGCAACCCACTCCAGTATTCTTGATGGGAAAGCCCACAGACAGAGAAGCTTGGTGGGCTAGAGTCCATGGGATCACAAAATCGGACACGATTGAAGCGACTGAGCTCGCGCGCACACACACACACACACACACACACACACAGAGGCACACTGTGCCATTATCAGTTAATTGACTGTCTCCCGTTACCTAGAAGCTCCTAGGGGCGATGGGAGGTCTCTACGGTGTCCGCACAAAATACAGGCTCAAGAAATACATGCTGAGTAGAGGAGCCTCTGATAGCTTCTCTAAAGATGAGGGGTGAGCTTGTACACTCTGGGGTTAGTGCGGGCCCCTTTAGGGAGATGATGCGTTAACTGCTATGAAGGGGGTCCCGGCAAAGGCTCCCGGTGGAGTGACTTCGGCCAAAGAAGGGACATTAAAGATGGTGCGGCAGGCATGGGCCCAGCTGGAGGAGAAGGGGAACAATGCAGGCCATACTCAGAGGTCTCCATGCCAGAGATGGAAGCCCCTCCCCAGAGCTGCTCCTGCCCCGGCCCCTGTGTGCCCAAGATGGGGGAGGGAGGGGAGTGCTGAGTTCCCCAGGATGGACACAGCCGCTGCTCAGAGAAGGGTGGTCACACTGCCTGCACGCTCCCCACTCCATCTCACCCCAAACTTGCCAGAAGATGAGGGGAATAAACAAGCCCCACCCACACTGTCCACCCCAGGGTGGGGCTAGGGGTGGAGCAGCAAGGGAGCCATCGCCTTATATGGAGCTAGTTTGGGTTAGACAATTCCCGTGCTCATGCTGGGGAGACGAGGGACCCTGGGGACCAGCAGCTGCCCGGGGTGTGGCTGGGTCCCCACACCCACGCTGTCTCCGGGACCGCCTGCGAGTTGCTAATAACAGCAATGGCGGCAAAGGTGACAGCAGCAGCTGGCCATGTGCCAGGACTACGTGCAAGGCTTCCTGTCTCTGGACCCTCACCATTCACTCGCCCTTATTCCCACTTGACAGATGAAGAAACTGAGGCTAGGAAAGGGTAAGCCCCAGGCCCAGGAAGTCAACTGGGGTCAGTCGGACTCGCTGGCCCCACTCTGGCCCTCCTCTCCCTAGGGCCATTGGGTGCATTAGGAGGCCTCTGGCATACTGCTGACCCCCTGGAGCTGCTGCCCTCCTGCCAGAACCCAGGAGAAGGTGGGAAGAAGAAAGTGTGCATTGCAGAGGGCAGCCCCCTTTCCCAAGCTCTGCTGTTCCAGTTGGAAGTAAGCAGCAAAAACATTCGCCACAGTCCCCAAGAAGTTTCCTTGAACTGAACTCTCCAGAGGCCCACATTCTTCCGCGGGGGGCTCCAATCTGGCCCCTGGGTGCCACAGGGGACACGTCCCACCCGTGGCCTCAATGGAATGGGGCTCTTCCGGCTTGTCTCCCTCCCCGCTGATCAGGGCTCCATCCCACGCTGTCTGCCCTGTCCGCAGACCCACTGTTCACTTAGATTTCCATCTGGTTTTGGTTTTAGGGGGTGGAGGAAGGGGAGGGTTTAGGGAGAAGCTAAGAGCTGGCACCCGATGGAGGT
>NW_011494947.1:3591854-3596860 GCF_000754665.1 Bison bison bison
GGTTAACCCGCTGCATTTGCTTCTCTTCTTGGCGCCCCAAGCTCTGTGCGTTTCCCCCCTGCCATCCGCCTCCGCAAATCTCAGGGCTGCTTGATCATCACATAACCTGCTTCTGATGGACGGTTACACATCCAGAAAAAGGAGCCAGCATCAAGATCAGCTTTCTCAGCATTCCAAACACCATGTCTAAACCAGCTTAGCTCAAGCCAGAGATCAGCTGAGTGCAAGTGTGTGTGTGTGGGTGGGTGTGGGTGTGTGCACGCACATATGCAAGTTCTAGATGTGTGGTGAGAACCCATCTGTAATTCTCGAAGGAGCGTATCTGAGTATCTCAGTTTTCCTCCCCAAGCCATCTTATCCAGCGACCCTCTAGAAGTTGCAATTAATCTCTAATTTGCATTTTTAACCTCAAATGCCACATTATAAAAATAGTTGTGTTTTATAGACGGTATTTGTCATGAAATTATACATGGTTACAATTTATACCATGGAAAAGAAAGCAAGCTGCTCTTTCTGCACGGGGGAATGCCAGCCTGGGTCTGCAGCAAAGCCCCATCCTCCTAGAGAGGGGACCCCAGGTCACTGGGCAGAGCTGGGCAGAGGCAGAGGGCTCATGGTCCTGGGTGTGCATTGGATAACTTGACTCCTTTTTAGAAAGCATCATTAAAGAGCCAGCAGCTCCTGGGACCCAGAACTCTATTCCTGATCTCGACTCCTCTTCCTGAGGGGTCTTGGGAAACTTCTCCCACCTTGGTTTTTCCATCTTTAAAAGGGGGTTTGACAGTCCTAAACTGGGCATCTGCTTCTTCCCAAGTGTCAGGGAGCATGAGAAAGAAAACAGATAGATGTTTACTGCACGCCTCCTGGAGACCAGAGGTGAACCCCTGCCTGCTTGACTTCATCAACTCCACTGAACAGCCCAGGCCCCAGGTACCGGCATTGTGCCCATTTTGCAGATGAGGAATTTGAGGCTCAGAGAAATGAGGCCCTTTCCCAAGATCATCCGGGAAACGGGGGTGAGGTTGGAGCTGGAGTCCCACAGCTAAGCCAGGCAGCATGCCCTGCTTGAGAAGGTGGGGGACTCCCTGGGATATCGGGGCCAGCTCTCTGCTTCTATGCCTGGGTCATTGTCAAGCTGCATATGAACAACAGGAGCAGGCAGTCCCTGTCCCAGGATCCTGGCCGCCTGCCTGCCTGGGTCAAGGAGCAGTTCTGATTTCTGTCTGGCAATCCTCTGCCCGGCGCTCTCACCACTCTCATCCATCCCTTTTTAAACAAGCCAAGAAAGGCTGGGTGAGGTCGGAGTCAGCACAGCCCAGGGGCTCCAGGCCAGCAGGGGTGGGGAACACCACGAAGACAAGGGTCCAAGGCCTGGAGCCCCCGTGGCCTCCATTCACAGCCCATCTTTCTGGGTCTCCGCTTCCTCCTCTGGGAAATGGAGCCATAAGACTGCCTACCTCCTGGAGGATCTGGGAGAAATTAATGAGATTTACACAGAGGGCTGAGCACAGAGCAGGTGTGCAATAAATGGTCCTGACTGTCGGGGTCTCGGTGATGATGAAGGGGAACACACTCCAAGGCCACTCAGCGCACCCCAGTCACCCAGCCCCCGACTCAGCCACAAGCACCCCATACTCCCTCCACTCCTCCTGGGAGGCAGGGTTTGCAGTCAGCCTGGGCCTACCTTCCTCATCTTGTCAAGGAAACTGCCATCCCTGAAGCCCTGGTGTTGGGTCTGTGACAGGTGCAGTTGCCCCACTGATGGAGTGGCGAGCCCCACTCTGGGCAGGGGGACACCCTGCCTCGGGTTCTGCATGGCTCCTGGACCCACCCTTTCCTGACACGTGTTCTTGGATCTCAGAGAGAAGGTGTGCTGGGGCAGACAGACAGCGCTTGTGGTCTGCTCCTTTGGAGATGGGGTGCCCACGAGGCTCCGGGCAGCCAGGACACAAGAGGTGTTCTCAAGTTAGCCATTCACTTCCCAGATGACAGGAGACATACCAGGGTGCTCTGTGCACCCCCAGTACCCACAAGGGGCACAGAAAGTATTCCCACCCCTCCTAACACAAAAACTGCCGATCTTGAAGCAGGCCTTGCTCATTGGTCCTCTCAGTGGGACTCCCTCCCACTTCCTCTGCTCCTGGAAAAGCCCCTCTCTCTCTCTTCTGGTGTGCTGAACAACATGTGGAATCTTAGTTCCCCGACCAGGGACCGAACTTATGAACCCTGCATTGGAAACATGGAGTCCTCTGTATCTGCTGTTCCTTCCATGTGGAGCACCCTTCCCAACTTCTTCTGGTTAACTTCACTCATCCTGTAGAGCCCTTCTGAGAATCCACTTCCTCCAGAACGCCTTCCCTGAACCTCCAGACCAGGTAGGTGACCCCACTATCTGTTCTCATCTCCTTTATAGCAGAGATCACACCTCTTTGTTTCTTGATGGGACCCCAGGATCCAACCCTCAGACTAGCACGGAGTAGTAGATGCTCAAGAAATATTTCTGGAAGGGAGGCTGGAGGGAAGCCTTCCCCATTTCCTCCCCTTGGAGCTCTGATCTGCCCCCAGCTTGAATCCACTGCAACGGCAATAGATTCCTTTAAACGACGACCCCACTTTCAGCCGCATTAGATCTTGGCCTTTTCTTTTTTCCCTCCCCGTGAAACCAGAGTAGTTCATTTTTACTTCTTGTCTCCAGCAATTTCCCACTTTGAGCTCTGACACTCTCCTCGCTTGGGGGTTTGGTGGCAGGGCAGCCGGCTCGGCAGGAGAGGCTGGCCTTCCAATTAGAACATGATGTCTCTCAGAAACTCGAGATTCCCAAAGGCTGGGGGCCCTCCCAAGCCGCCCCCAACTCCCACATCACAGCATAGCCCAGAAGCCCTCTGTCCTGGCCGTATGGGTCAGACTCTGCACAGGGATGTGTCCCCGGAAAAGCAGTATCTCAGCCACTGTGGAGCTTTGGGGTAAGAACCGAGGGAACCAGAGGGACAGTCCCTCCCTGGCAGGGGCTGTGCTGATTCTAGCAAGAGGACACTACGGGGCTTCCCTGGGGGCTCAGCGGTAAAGAATCCGCCTGCCAAGAAAGGAGACACGGGTTCGATCCCTGAGTTGGGAAGATCCCACATGCTGCAGAGCAATGAAGACCTGAACACCGCAACTATCGAGACTGTGCTCTAGAGCCCGCAAAACTCAACTACTGAGCCCATGTGCTGCAACCACTGAAACCTGGCAGCCCTAGAGCCTGTGCTCTGCACAGAGAGAAGTCACCGCAATGAGAAGCCCAAGCACCGCAACTCGAGAAAAGCCCGAGCAGCAACGAAGACCCAGTGCAGCCAAAAACAAATATTTAAAAAGAGGACACTGTGGCTCTTGGGCCATCTGAGGGCTCAGCACAGAGTGGTCAGCGTTGAACCTGGGCTCTGAGGACCACAGTGTATTTCCTGGGTGACCTTGGGCAAGTCACTTGGCCCTTCTGAGCCTCAGTTTCCTCATCTATGGTGAAAGTCGCTCAGACCCTTTGTGACGCCATGGACTGTAGCCCACCAGGCTCCTGTGTCCACGGGATTCTCCAGGCAAGAATACTAGAGTAGGTAGCTGTTCCCATCTCCAGGGGATCTTCCCAACTCAGGGATTGAACCTAGGCCTCCCGTATGGCAGGCAGACTCTTTAAGGTCTGAGCCACCAGGGATAATACCGCACCTGCCTCATAAGGCTGCTGAGAGAACTCAGCATGAGGCAGCTTGTGAAGTCCTGAGCTCGGGCCCAGACAGAGGGAAAGAACTGGGCATCAGGGTGCTCCTGACTCTGCTCCACTCGCTGGTTAGGGACAAGCATGATCAACCTAGACAGTGAGTTAAAAAGCAGAGACAGCACTTTGCTGACAAAGGTCCGCATAGTCAAAGCTATGGTTCTCCCAGTACGGATGTGAGAGCTGGACCATAAAGAAGGCTGAGCATCAGAATTGATGCTTTTGCACTGTGGTGTTGGAGAAGGCTCTTGAGAGTCCCTTGGACTGCAAGGAGATCCAACCAGTCCATCTTAAAGGAGATCATTCCTGAATATTCATTGGAAGGACAGATGCTGAAGCTGAAATTCCAATACTTTTGCCTCCTGATGTGAAGAACTGACTCATTGGAAAAGATCCTGATGCTGGGGAAAGATTGAGGGCAGGAGGAGAAGGGGACGCCAGAGGATGAGATGGTTGGATGGCATCACTGACTCGATGGACATGAGTTTGAGCAAGTTCTGGGAGTTGGTGATGGACAGGGAAGTCTGGTGTGCTGAGGTACATGGGGTTGCAAAGAATAGGACACGACTGAGTGACTGAACGACTCATCTGTCCAGTGATGCCTCAAACAACAGGTGTGTGCACGCAATGAATGAATGAATCAGTTCAGTTCAGTCGAATGAGTAAGTGAATTAATGAATTACATCCAGTGTTCTGGGAACCAAATAGCAAGGCATCGCTTGGAAAGGGACTGGGAGGGATGGAGTTTCATATATAGTCTTTTAGGGGAAGGTTGGAGAAGGCAATGGCACCCCACTCCAGTACTCTTGCCTGGAAAACTCCATGGATGGAGGAGCCTGGTGGGCCGCAGTCCATGGGGTCGCTCAGAGTCGGACACGACTGAGGGACTTCACTTTCACTTTTCACTTTCATGCATTGGAGAAGGAAATGGCAACCCACTCCAGTGTTCTTGCCTGGAGAATCCCAGGGATGGGGGAGCCTGGTGGGCTGCCGTCTCTGGGCTCGCACAGAGTTGGACACAACTGAAGCGACTTAGCAGCAGCAGCAGCAGCAGCAGGGGAAGGTGGAAAGACCTGTTTTCTGTAGCCTCATCACAAGGGAAATAGGGAACAAAGGGCCAATTTCTCTTTTCTCCCATTTCTGGGACGTTTTCCTGGCCTTTCCTCCCTCGTCTGAGATGCACACCCCCGCCACCTGATTTGAGTTGTGAGAACCGTGCTTCAGGTCCTGGGGGAGGCAGCCACGTGTCCAGCCACGC
>NW_011494947.1:3596960-3598110 GCF_000754665.1 Bison bison bison
GAGGACCTTGCATCTTGAGGCATCTCTTGCTTCAAAGCCCACGGGGTTAGAGGTGGAGGGCGTGGAGGGGTGCTGGCCTCAGGGAGGGCAGGGCTGGGCTGTACTCTCTCAAAGGTGAGTCCGTCCTCTGCCATCCGCATAGACCAGGCATTCCCGAGGGCAAGGGGCACGGCAGATCCAGGTCTGAACATCCCCCTCACTTACTACATCCTCAGTTCATGCTTCATGGGGTCATGAAAAAGATGCAGACTCTGAGGCTCCAAACCTCGGCTCCTCCGCCCACTGTGGGCCCTTGGGTGAGTCACGCAACCGCTCAGAGCCTCAATTTCCCCAGCCGTCTTGAGAATGGCAGACCCCCCATATGACCTTCTCACGTGATCAGCTACTCTACTTCCATCACTTCCCTAAACCCTTAAAACCATCCCGCAAGGGGCACGATTCTCCTCCCCTTGACAAACACGCTCAGAGAGAAGATGACACTTGCCAAGGTCACACAGCTGGCCAAGCCCCAGCCCCGGCCCTTGAGTGGACGGCTGAGATGCCCTGTCCAGAAACTATCCCCTTGCAAAGAGACCCCTGGATTACTGGTTCTCTTCTGCAAGAGGAGAGGCCCGAAGACTGGGTTGGAGGAGGATGAGAAGGCAGAGAAGGAGGACCCCAGGTCCACAGGGTCCCGGAGGGGAGGCCCAGGAGGGAAGGGGAGGGGTGCCAGGGACTCCCAAGGGCCCTTGCCCACCTGGGGTGGGGGGCGGCCAGGGCCTGAGCCCTGGACGATGCCGGCTGCCCACTGGCTGGACCGGCCGCCTGAGGCACCATCTTGAGAGCATTAGGGGCTGCTGTTCACAGATGTTTTCTGTTACATGTTATTTGTTAGTCTAATGAAAGGAGGTGCACGGGCTTTCAAGACCTCGGAGTTCTGCGGGGGTTTTATATGGGAGGCCCGCGCAGAGCTCTGGCGGCAAGAGGAGGCCGCGAGGCCCCTGCCAGGCGCGCCCGGCGGCTCCTGCTTTGATTCCGAGGTTTGCAGCCATCCGCGTGGTAATTCTAGCTCTGGTTAAATGTCATTTTTAATAACGCCATCTCTGGCATGTAAACGGCTGCGCCCGCGGCAACAGGGGCAGCTGGGAGGGGGAGGCTGGTGGGCGGGGGG
>NW_011494947.1:3598210-3599980 GCF_000754665.1 Bison bison bison
GGAGGCGGGATTGGGGACCAGTGGACAAAACCCTCAGGGGTGGTGGTCACCGTCCTGGGGGCATGGATGCCCTACCCTGCGGACCCTGCTGAGGAAAGCCTGCAGCGTTGTGAGGGGCAGAGAGGGTGGGGGGACAGGGAGGAGCAGGCCAGACAGGCCAGACAATGGGAGGGGGCTTTTCCAGTGACAAGTGATAGAGAACCCCCAGCTCAGGCTTCTGACCCCCACCCCCGACCCCGTCACCCTGGCAGCGAGAGGGAGTCAGGATGCTCGAGGGGAAGAGACAAGATCTTCCGCGTGGGAACGCCCCCTTCAGTCCAGCTCTTTGGGAGCCTTGGGCTGGCACCCAGTGGGTGCCCGCTGAGTGCTGGGAGGTGCTCAACAGTGATTGTGCTCCCCTAGACCCAGCTGTGCGGCTTCCAGTGCAGTCAGGTCTCTGGGGAGGCGGAGGCTGGGCTGGGCCTTAGAGCAGCAAACACCGCCCCCCACACACATACTGGCCCCTTCTAGATGCTTCCAAACGATGCCAGTCTTCCCTGGCGGCTCCAGTGGGCCTCTCCATCCTCTCACGAGAGGACCATTATCCCTGCAGGCAAACAGGAGGACGACAGAGGGGCAGAGTTAACCCTGGAAGGAGCTTCCGAGAGCACAGCGGTGCACACGCTGTGATGCCTATAAAAATGACTAGCTGTTGTTTAGTCGCTCAGTCGTGTCCGACTCTTTGCGACTCCATGGACTATAGCCCTGCCAGGCTCCTCTGTCCATGGGATTCCCGAGGCAAGAATCCTGCAGTGGGTTGCCATGCCCTCCTCCAGGGGCTCTTCCTGACCAGGAACAGAACCCAAGTCTCCCGCATTGGCAGGCAGATTCTTTATCACCGAGCCACCTGGGTAGCCCCCAAAATGACTGGGACTGTGCCAAACGCAGAGGCCCAGGTCAAGGCTCCAGAGGGTTTCCTTGCATAGGCCGGGACATGGGAACATGCATTTCACCTGCTCCCAGGGTGATTCGAATGCAGTGATTCCTGGGCCCAGGTGTTGACAAACAGAAGGTCCGACTTCCTCACCAGGGGACACTGAGGCACACAGAGTCAGGGAGTGTCCCAAGCTGTAAGGCTGGGCAGGTCCTGGTTCCTGACTCTTAGTCCTCCTCCTCCCGCCTCCAGGGCAGCCACAGCACAGGTGACACGCCCTTGCCTCGTCATCTCAGCTCTGGGTGGAAAAGCCTTTGCGGAAGCTTCCAGGTCTTGTAGCCCCTGGGCATCCCGCTCTCACTGCCCTGACCTCCCCCCAACCCGGAACCTTCTCCAAAGACCACAATGCCCCCAGCATCCCCCACCACCCATCCTCAGGCCGCCAGGTCCCAGCTTCTCGACTCCTCTGCAACTCATCGCCCCAGCATCCTTCCAAGGTCCCCACTGCCCATGCCCTGGCTCACCTCCCAAGCACAAGAAAGCGGAAAGGATCACAAAGAGGGACCCAAAGTAATGTCTTCCAGAGCCGGCTTCACTTTTAGGACGCAATAAAAAACATCATGAGCCGTAAAGGGCCCCAGGTGGACGGCGTCCTGTCATCACGGGGGCCCCTCGGAGCCGGGCTGGGAGCAAGCGGCTTCCCACATGTGGAAGGGACACGGGGCGAGGGGCCTGGCTGGCAGGGTCGGGGGGCCCAGCCCGAGCATCAGGGTCACGTATTCAGTGACCTTCATTCCCAGGACACCTGGAGATTCCCTGGCTCCCGGGGAGGCATGGCCTCTCGCTAGCAGCAGCTC
>NW_011494947.1:3600080-3600635 GCF_000754665.1 Bison bison bison
GCAGCAGCTCGGCTCCCTCTGGGCGGGGAACACCCTGCCCCCTTGCCCCTGGGGGCTGCCGGGCACCCCCATCTCCCTGCGTCTGCTCAGCATGGGCGCCTGCCAAGACCACTTTTCCCAACTCTGTCTAAACAGGAAGCTCCCACGGTGCCTTTCTACTCACCACCTCGCAAAAGGCACTTAACCCCTGGCCCTGTCCAGGCGCGATCTGGCTGCAATCTGGCTGCTGGTCTGTCCACCAGCGGCCTGCGGCCACCCTGGCCGTCAAGAGCCTGGACCTGATCATCTGGGCCAGGCTGGAGCCTTTGGGACAGGGGTGTGAGGGTGGATGTGGGTGCAAGTGTGTGTGTGTGTGTGTGTGTGTGTGTGAGAGAGAGCGTATGTGTGTGGGAGTGAGTGAGCAGGTGTGTGTGTGGTGGTCGTGTGTGTTGGGGCGGATGGTGTGTGTCCCTGTGTCCGTGTCTGGGAAAGCCACCATGTGGCTCCCAAACGCCAGCCAGCGTTATCACCGACCCACCGCAAAATGAGGAAAACAGGGGCAACTTGCAAGCTTTC
>NW_011494947.1:3600735-3608176 GCF_000754665.1 Bison bison bison
AGAGGCAGGACTGTGCTACGCAGAAGTGACTGGGATGGCCTGACACCCAGGGACGGGAGATCCAGACGTGACTTATGACAGCATCCACCGTAGCCAAATGTGGACGGCAAGAGGAAGTGGTTGGAGCTGTGTCCCCGTCTCCTTTGAGGTCCAGGGGGCAGCCTCCCCCTTGTACCCTTTAACCTGCTGGCAGGGTCCTTCTTCTCAGGTCTCCACCCAAGGAGCGTTATCACCGACCCACCGCAAAATGAGGAAACGGGGCAACTTGCAAGCTTTCTGGTTAAGTAAGTCTGTTTTAAGGACCATTCTCGACTCTGAGATGAAAATGCTGAGAGGTGCTCGCTTGGATAAAAGGATGGGGGCAACAAGATGACAGTTGTTGTCAGTAAATGGCTTTTCTTGGCCACTTAAAAATGTGTTTCAGTTTATCTTTAATTTTTTGGCCATGCCACCTGGCATCCCATCTGGGGACTGAACTCGCGCTCCCTGCCGTGGAAGCATGGAGTCGTAACCCCTGGAAGGCCAGGGAAGCCCCTCTTGGCAACTTCTAAAACTGCCCCACTCTATGCCAGTTCTTCGAAGTGCCTGGAAATTCTCACCGGGGCTTGAGATCTGAAAGTCTAAGCAGCTGGTAGGAGCTCAAGGCGAAACACATAGTGGGTGATCGGAAAATAATTGCTGAATGCAGTGAGGGAGTGAGTGAATGAGTGAATATGGGAGCAGGCGGTAGACAAGAAAAGAAGTCCTACTGATGGTCCTCAGTCAGGGACCCTCCACAGCTCTCCCCTGTCCATGAGGCCATTCTGGATGTTTCCGGGCAGGACTTCCACTCACTCTTACATCTTCCAAGCCACCCCTCCCCGCTACAAGCCAGACAGTCCCCATGCTGCCAGGCCTGACCCACCTCACCCCCACCCCCAACCCCGGGACCCAGGTCACACTGCTGAGAATGTGGAGAAGACCCCTCCCCTGGCTGCCTCGCGGTCCCCTGAACACAGCCTACGCCAGCCTGGGAGTGGACATCCCTGGTCAGAGCACCCAGCATTCTGGGGGCTCCAGGAGTGGCTTTGGCCAGCAGTGGAGGGCAGGGGTTTGGGGACAGGCCTGGGCTGGAATCCCATATTCATTTGTGTGACCTTGGCAACCACTCAGCTTCTCTGAGCCTGTTTCTCTCTCCATAAAATGGGTATAATAAAAGGACCCACTTCTGGTTGGTGTGAAGACAATGAAGGGTGAAGCACGGGGGTGCCCTGGCCAGCAAACAGTAACCGGTCACCCTCACCACGTACCATCAAAGGCACCTGCCTTCCCCTCCACTCCCACGGCCTCTGGCCCCAGGGTGCCACCCTGGTCAGGTTCCAACGCCGAAGCTCCGTTTGTAGGATGTGTTCAGGGCAGCACTGGCGCCTTAAATCAGTCCCAAGTTTCACTCCCACCTGAGATTAGCCCCTGCCCTTTGGATCTGGCACACCAGGAAGGCCTCCCAAGTTTTGCCTTGTTCAGGCCGACCTCACATCCCTGCCCAGGACAAGACACTGGGAACCCTTCCTCCCTGCCTCTATCCACTTAGAAACCTAACACGGCTGAGGGTCATCCCAGTGCCCCACTCCGTGCCAGACCTCAGGACCTCCCTGACCGCTTTGATCCTCAAACAAACCTCAGTCTCCCCAGCAACCAGGTAGGGCTTCCCCTGCCCCACCCCTCCAGCCCAAACACTTGCTGTGCAGGAGAGAGAGGCCTGGACAAAACAAAGCCCCCCCACCTCCCCAGCCAGGAGACCTCAGGCAGGTTACTTTGCCTCTCTGGGTTGCCCCCATAATAGGAATGGCAACCACTAGCCCAGCCTGACTCATAGTGAGCATCGCCATGAGCTGTAAAGGAGGCCCTTTATTGAGCACCTACTATGCTCCGGGCATGGTCTTCCACACCCTATAAGGGACATCACTGTCCACCATCCCCATTTCACAGATAGCAACACTGAGCCTCAGGGAGCTTCCTGGGCCTCAAGGGGGCCAGCAGGGATTATCACTACTGCTGCAAAGTCACTTTTCTGGAGTCTTCTGGAAGGGAACAGTGGAAGCTCCTGCCCTGTTGAGCTTCTGTTCACAGGGAAGGACCCTTGTGGGAGTGTCCGGTGGTCCCAGGCCCCCATGCCAGGCTTGCAAGCTCCACTCAGATGATCTATTAAATAGAGCAGCAAGACCACCCTGGAACCATGGGCAGTGCACGAACTAGCCAGAGTCCTCCCTGCTGACAAAAAGCCCGAGATGCAGATCACTGGCCCCACCTACCAGGTGTCCAGCCATTCTCAGACTGAATGCCCTGGGCTCTCAGCTCTACGCCTGGTTCCTACACCTGGTTCCTCAGCTCTCATCACTCCTGTCTCCCTGCTCCTGGGCATGTGCTGAGGGAGGCTCTCACCTGTCTGGGGGGTCCAGGCTCAGCCCAGGACCCAGGCCTCAGAGACGCCACCTCCCTGGGGAGATGGGCCCATCCCAGGGCAATTTCTCAGCCCAGATCGAATCATGGAGGAGAGACAGGAGGTGCCCCACAGACACCTGCGTGCTGCTTCCCATCCTTCAGGTTGGGGCCTGGAGGTCACACACGGAGAGGCGAGCCAAAGCCAGGAGCTGGACCCGGGTGTCCCGACCGCCCTCTTCCCGGGCTCATTCACAGTGGATCGCTGTCTCCCCACCCGTGCCCCCCAGAGGAAATGGATGGAGGGAAAGGAAGGAAGGGGAGGAAGCAAAGCAGGCTTGTCTTTAAAAGGTCGGTTCTGAAGAAACACTTTTGTCTTTATCGCCTACCAGCCCTGCCCCTGTTTCGCAAGCTGGCACCTGGTACCACCCCCATCTCCCTTCTCCACGGCCCCAGAGGCTGCCGCTGCCACCTTTCAGAGCCAGTTAGAGGGAGGCTGGCTAAAAAGTCAGATGTGGAAAACAGTATGGCGGTTCTCAAAAAACTCAACATAGAATTCCACTCCTGGCCCCTCAAAGAACTGAAAGCAGGGGCCACACCCGTGTTCCCAGCAGGATCATTCACAATCGCCAGACAGCAGAAGCAACCCGAGTGTCCACCAATGGGGATACGGGGAAATCAAATGTGAACTATTTGCAACACGGTGGGATACTGCTCAACCTTAAAAAGGAAGGAAATTCTAACACCTGCTACGTGACGTACACATCGTGAGAACGTCATGCTAAGTGCAATAAGCCAGGCAACGGAAGGACAGGCACTGTACGATTCCACATCTATGAGGTCCCGAGGGTTGTCTAATTCATAGACAGAACTTAGTGGTTGCCAAGGGCTGGGGGAGGGGGGATGGGGAGTTAGTGCTCAATGGGGGGCAAAGTTTCAGCTGGGGAAGACGGAAAACGGTGGGGATGATGGTACAAGGATGCGAATGAACTTCACGCCGTCCAACTTGACGCTTCAAAACAACTGAAACGGTAAACGATGGTAGATGGTTTACTAGAAAAATCCAAAAATGAAAGGCCAGCTAGCCCATCTCTCAAACTCAGTGGTCCCTTCAGGCCTCCCGCTCAGATACTTGGCCTTGCCTGCCACCACTGGCAAAGGGGAGAGGGACATGCCACCCAAGCCGGCCGTGCCCGTGGCTTCCTTCTGCCCATCAACAGAGGTGACTCAGAGAACAGCTCCGTGGGGGTAGCCCAAACCCCCGGCCCAGGGCCCCAGCCCACCCCAGCTCAGCCTGTGCCCTCAGGCTCCAAGGGCCCCACTTGAATCTCTGAGAAGGGAACCCATTGGGTTCGGGCATTTTTCCTAAACAGGTCGCGGCCCCACTGGGGCCAGGCAGCCTCACTGGGTTGCAGGCTTCATCCCTGCCTGGCTCCAGGGGTTTCGTTTATTTTCAGTGCATCCGCATTCCTGATTCCGCCCTGCCCACAGGAGGGAATGTTTTAAGGAAAATCTCAGTTATTAATGTGGTTTCTTTTGTTGTAAGTCACTGCGAAGGCAGCAAACGAGAGTTTATTTTCCTAACGTGCTTGGCATAGCTTGGCGCCCCGGCCCAGACCTCAGCGTTTGACTTGGGAGGAACCCGAGACCCTGGTTTGCTCTGAGTCACCGGCGAAGCCACAGCCTTCCTGGTCAGTTCCAGCGGGGAGCCTGGTCCAGGGAAATCATTGGCAAGAATAGGCTAGATGTACTGATGACTCTGTGAAACGAAAGACTGAAAAATCTATTCAAAAATTTTTGAGACTGCTAACCAGACAGGTTGAAAATACATCAATTTTCTAACTCATTGGTTTCCCCATTAATCTTTATTTTTCTAATAAGGGTCACCCCATCTCTTTACGGGCTTCCCAGGCGGCACAGTGGTGAAGAATTCGCCTGACAATGTAGGAGATGCAGGTTCGATCCCTGGGTGGGGAAGATCCCCTGGAAGAGGAAATGGCAACCTGCTCCAGTATCCTTGTCTGGAGAATCCTGTGGACAGAGGAGCCTGGCGGGCTATAGTCCATGGGTCTGAAGAGAGTCAGACCCAACTAAGCGACTGAGCATGCACGCACCTCTATTTGGTTTCAGTCGCTGCCTTTGGATCTGGAAACAGCTCCAGAAGCCACAAGAAAAACCTACTTCCAAGCGTGTCCAAATCCTCAGCGAGGGGCCAGAACTGGAGGATGAAACCTCAGCCTAGGGCCCACAGATGCTGGCCTGGGGACCAGAGTCCCAGCACCCTGAGGTTTGGCTGCCTGCTTATTAAAGGGGCCCAGTGACGCAGGCTGGGCTCATGAGGATGGGGACGAAAGGTCCCTTCTCCTCCACCTTTGGAGACTCCATGAGTTGGGAATCCAGCCGCAGTAGGAGGGGGCACCTGCTAGAAAGAGGAAGTAGGGGAGCAGGGCAGGGTGCCAGTCTCTCTATCCACCTTCCTGCTCGGGGGCCCGGACCCCTGAGCAAGCCAAGGGATTCTCTCTCCTAGGCCTGGGGGCTGCCCCAGAACACCCCCAGCTCTGCCCCCCTGCCGCCTGGCAGCGGGCACCACTGGAATGCACCCAATTGGCCTTGGGGAGCTGCTTGACTCGACATAAAACATTTGGGTTTCATGGCCTAGAGATTTGTTTTCAGTCTAAGGAATGAGTATAGGGTTACCTCCTTTTAATTTTGCCAAGTAAGGACATTAAAATAAACCCATCTCCAGACATTATCCCTGTTTCATAAAAGAAAGTGCCTTTTAACACCAAAAGTGAGCTAGGAAAGACGCAATCTCAAACAGAGAATTCTTTAAGCTAGGTTTTTGAGCTTCAGGAACTCTCTGTAGTGTCCACATTGGGCTTCCGTTTGTCTGTTGAGGTCTGGAGAAAATGTCCCCAAGGGCCGAGGGCCGGGAGGATGGAGCTGAGGTCTAGAGGGTGGGGGCTTCTTGAGCCTGGCCCTGATTCTGCCTGGGGCCCCCAGTCCCTCACAGTGATGGAAGGAGATGTCCCCCTCTGGGGGGCAGACTGGCCACTGCCCTCGGCCCTGTCCCACCAGAGCCCACACACGGGGGTCCTCTGTCCCCAGTGCCTAGGAATTCCCCGTGTGCAGAAGAGAAAGGGCTCCCGGGCCCTCAGTGGGGCAGACGCGATCCCGGGGGGTTGCTGGGAAGGCCTGGGGGCTTGGGGGCTGCCAGAGGCCCTGGCCGAGCACTTGTGACCCCAGCTATTCTGGGACTCCCCCAGAAAAGCCCCCTAATTGGAGCCCTTTTAGTCTGTGAGCAGGAGAAGCAGGGCCATCTCCTGTCCATCCCCACGGCCACGGCCAGGACTTGAGGACAAAGCCCGCCTGGCCTCCTTCCTTCTCTCTCCACCCCACCTGTACTCCTTCCTTTTCCTTTCCTGCCTTTCTTCAATTTGCTCCTCTTTCTGTCCCCAGCCCCCAGGGGTCCCCCATGCCTCAGGGGAAACTCAGAGACCTCCCCTCTGCCCTGCTGGGAAGCTGGCTCAGAGCCAGCAGGAGACCCGACGGCCACAAACAACCAGCCGGCAGGACCCACCCGACACCAGGAAAGGGCACTCCACTTTTCTCTTGGCCCAAACCAGACACCATCCATCCTTCCACCAGGGAAACCCCAGCTCCCAGGAGGGGGTCAGCCTGATTCCTGATCCCCTGGGTGAGTGAACAGAGGCCAGAGGGGCTGGCGAGAGGTGGATGGACACCACTGGGAAGGACTTGGAGGCCATGGCATGCGGCTGGCGCCAGGCGGGCATGGCATGACATGTCTGAGACGCACCATGACAGTCAGGTGTGTGTCGGCCGTACCTCTCGGGTACACCCAGGCTCCTGGACAAGGCTTCTGACAAGGCTGATGACACCTCACCTTTTCCTGCACCTTCTCTCATCTGAAAAGTGGGGTACGCAGCCACCCTGGGCTCCTTGCAGACCCCGGAGGCTGGTGCAGGAAGTTGGGGACCCCAGGGACAGGTGGGAATGCTTCTGGAGTCAAGTGGGTGACTCTTAATGGGCCTAGAGTCTCCAGCAGGTCTGCCGGCTCCCCAGAGCTAGGAGAGCCAGGAGTGGTCTCAGAGGACCCCCACACTCCTTTCCAGGGCCAGGGGTGAGCTATGTGGACTCCAGCCCTCCCCCTCTCTCCAGCAAACTCTCCCCGGCCAGGATCTTTGCTTTATCTTCATCTTCTCCTCTTCCAGCCACTCCCCCCTTCTTACCAAGGGCTCAAGACCCTGCAGTCCTCTGTGACTTTTTGACAAAAAAAAAAAAAAAGCCACTTGGGTGGGTTGTTTGTTTTTAAAGCCCCTTCCTGATGACCTTTAACCTCGGCAGGGTAAGAAAGGCCTAGCTGGCTTTTCAGGGCTGGGCCGCTCCCCCTAGGGAGCTGCTAGCAGCGGGGGCAAACTGGAGGGGGAGGGCAGCATCGATACCCTAGCCAGGGCACCCTTCTTAGAAAAGCCTAGCAGGGTGTCCTGGAAGAGAGCGGGGCAGAGTTGGAGACCCAGCTGTGCGACTAGGTCTCTTCGCCCCACTCGGAAGCCTCAGTTTCCCCAGCAATAATCGCACCCACTTCTCCCAGGCTGTTTGGGAGTGGGGGGATCAAGGGGTACCACCCGGGGCAGGGCACAGGGCAGCACAGCGCCCTGTTCTCCCAACGACTGGAGGTGGATCTGGCCTCCCCCAGCCGACAGCTCCCGTCCCGTCCATCGCGGACATACAACTTCAGCGAGGGCGGCGGCGGCGGCGGCGGCGGGGGCCACGCCAGCCGCTCGGGAGGCGGCGCCCAGCGCCCGCACCCCCGGAGGTCCCGCCGCGACTTCTCCTTCCCAGGCCGGGCTCCGGCAGAGCCAGAGTCCCCGCTTCCGTCGCCGGTCCCGCGCTCGCCCCTTCGGGCCCACGAGCCTCTGGCCCCGCATCCCCGGCCCGGCCCCGCGCACTCACCGTCCTGCGGCGCCGCCTCGCTGCCGCTGCTGCCCCCGGACGGCTCGCG
>NW_011494947.1:3608617-3614726 GCF_000754665.1 Bison bison bison
CTCCGACGCGAGCTCCTCCGGCCACACGCCCCTTCTTGAAGCAGACCTCGCCCCCTGCCTCTCCTCCTCCCCCTTCTCCTCGCCTCGCCCGCCCCCACCGCTCCGACTGCGGGAGGGAGGGGGTCCCGCGCCAGGCCGGCTGGAGGGCTGGGGGCGGGGAGGGGGGAGAAGATAGTGGTGTCCTTCTTTCAGCGTCCCCACCCGCATTTGGAGGAATGGGAAAGTTCAGTGTTTGGGTATGTGTCTGTCTTTTTTTTTTTTTTTAATCCCCCAACAAGTGTCTGGAGAGGTGACAGTGGAGGGATTAGCAGCCCCGCTTCCATTTACAAATTCCTCCGCAGGGGACTGGGGGAGCGACTCTGGGGGAGACGGATTCCACGGAAGATCTGAAACCTCCCAACCCACCTTTACCCCCATGCGCCCTAATGCTGCCGTCCCTGCCCAGACGGAGGAGAGTCCTGGGTCCGCCTGGTTCATACCACCTCGCGCCAGGGTCTCTGCCCCAGAAGGCAGTACATCATCAAGCCTCTGGGGGTGTACCATCCCCCTAGCCC
Source organism: Bison bison bison (assembly GCF_000754665.1). Lineage (NCBI taxonomy): Eukaryota > Metazoa > Chordata > Mammalia > Artiodactyla > Bovidae > Bison > Bison bison. Next base: position 3,609,172 of record NW_011494947.1, read on the forward strand.
ACCTCGGGGATAGTCCAGGCCCTCCCCAAGGAAAACCAAAGCAAGAGCAAGGAGGTTCCTCCCCTGCCCCCCTCCCCAGAATTCCTAGTTTACACACGGAAGATGGATAGATAGCCAGACGACAGCCAGACTGACAGATGGGTGACAGAGAGTGAGAGAGAGGCCTGCCTGGGTCTCTGCTCTTGTTTTTGTTTTGCAAGGAAAGCACAGAGAAGATGCCCCCGGTGGTGAAGCGAGACTGTAAGCCATCCAGATGCTGCTGGTCTTTCCCCAAAACTGCTCTTGGAGGCCTGGCCTTCCATTGTCCCCTCCACCACTGCAGAGCCATAACGTTTGAGCAAGAAAAATAAGCCCCCAGGAGAAGACCTTCAGAAAATCCTTTCTGGGCTGCTGCAAAGGAAACCCAGCCTGCACACACCCCTGAAAACCTGTAGACGGGCAGCCAGGTTCTGCATGAGCCAGGATTTTTCCCAGAAAGGTATCACCCCCAAGATGAGGCCAGGTGTCCCCCACATGACCCACAGCCACCCATAAGAGCACATGCAAGGGTAGGTTGAGGACCTGGAAATGATGAGAGATGAGGTTCTTCTTTTTTTTAACTTGTTTTATTTTATCGGTCATGCCGCAAAGCACGTGGGATCTTGGTTCCCTTCCCAGGGGTAGAACCCCCACCCCCAGCACTGAAAGTACAGAGTCTTAACCATTGGACAGCAAATTCTTCTTTGGAAAGTTGCCCAACGAGTGTCCAATGAGAAAGAGATCCAGGGGCTCCAGGGGTCCCCAGCGCTGCCCACATGTGAGTGGTTGAACGACTTTCTGAGGGACTGAGCAGGGTGGGGCAGTGACTGGATTCTAGGAACTGCCTGGAAGAACCTCCCCCCGCTTCACCCCCGGCCCCTGCTGGAGCACCCAGCAACCGAAGGGTAAGGAGCACTTATCCCGGGAAAAGCACAGCGTTCAGAGCAGCATTGGTGTAGGAGACCAGGTGCCAGGCCCAGTCCACCATGCACTGCTGTGTGACCTCAGACATGTCCCTCCCCTCTCTGAGCCCTCCCCACCTTGTGAAGTGAAGTGAAGTGAAGTCACTCAGTCGTGTCTGACTCTTTGTGATCCTGTGGACTGTAGCCTACCAGGCTCCTCCGTCCATGGGATTTTCCAAGCAAGAGTACTGGAGTGGGTTGCCATTTCCTTCTCCAGGGGATCTTCCTGACCCAGGGATCGAACCCAGGTCTCCCACACTGTAGGCAGACGCTTTACCTGTCTGAGCCACTAGGGAAGTCCTCCCTTGTAGAAGGGGCTTAATGCTGCACCAACTGCTTGGGCTCTATGGGCATTCCATCAGAGTGCCATCCTGGGCGTATGGCCTAGAACACAGGACACTGTCAGCGTCAGCCTGCAGAGCTGGAAAGGGCCTGAGCATCATCCGGGTTCAAATGCAGACCTTGCATCTCCCCGCTGTGAGCCTTGCTGCCGCTGCCAAGTTGCTTCAGTCGTGTCTGACTCTGTACGACCCCATGGACTGCAGCCTACCAGGCTTCTCTGTCCATGGGATTCTCCAGGCAAGAACACTGGAGAGGGTTGGCAGTCTATTAATACTTGCCTCTCAGTTGCCGCATCTGTAAAATGGACTCTTAGGGGGATTCAGTAGGTTGATATGTGTGGGGCACCTGATACCTGGGGAGCAATCAATCAGTGTTAACAGTTACCATTTTTAGGAGACAACCCTGGAAGTCCACTGGTTAAGATTCCACTTACCAATACAAGCGACACAGGTTCCATCCCTGGTCCTGGAAGATGCCACATGCCACGTGGCCACTAAGCTCACGTACCACCACCGCAAGGAGAAGCCGGCGCACTCAGTGAAGAGCGGCCCCTGCTCGCCGCAAGGAGAGAAAACGCGCAGCAGAAAAGACCCAGCGCAGCCGAAAAGATAAATAAATAATACTTTTTTAAAAGATAAAAAAATAAAAACATTTATTCCAAGAAGTCATGGAAGGCAGTGATGGCAAACTCAAGCTTTAGGGCTAAGGGGACACCAGTCTGAATCTGTGCACTGCCATTTACTAGCTGTGTGGCCTTGCAGAGGTCACTTGCTGGTCCTCCCTGAATGTGATCTGTCATCTGTATGATAAAGGGACCGATTTGAAGGGATTCTTGTGAATTTGGCATTCTTCATGTTGTTGCTAATTCCCCTGGCCAGTCCTAGGGCTGGTGGCTGGGGCAGTACAAGGATGGCAGAGTAGGGCAAGTGGCATTGACTGCTATTCTATAGCTCAGCACTTGAGCAAGAGCTCCAGGCCTGAGGCAGTCTGGAATGCACCCCAGGAAACTCCAGTTAACCTGGGAAGGATGGAACTCATTACCTGAAAGGGATACAGCTAAAAGATAAATGACTTCCATGGTGATTTAGATAAATCCTGTGATGCTAACCCAGAGTGGGCAATGAAGGGAGAATAAGATCCCAGTTTGGAACGTCTCTGTTCAGCGAGTGGTTATTGAAGCAGGCCTTGATCTAAGCAGTGCGGAAGGGGAGGAAGAGGAGGGAGCAGAGAGAGCCCCTGCTCTGCGGCGAGAAGCTGATCCTCGGTTGGCACCTCTGTTCGAGACTGGCGTCCGAGTCTGAGCATGAGTAAAAATGCATATTTGCCCCAGTCTTGAAAGCTTGCATGCTTTAAAAAAAGTTAACTTCTCTTATTACAGAAGTGACATGCTTATTGCAGATTTTAGAATACACGAATAAAATTAAGACAATCAGTTCAGTTCAGTTCAGTTGCTCAGTCGTGTCCGACTCTTTGTGACCCCATGAATTGCAGCACGCCAGGCCTCCCTGTCCATCACCAACTCCCGGAGTTCACTCAAACTCACGTCCATCGGTGATGCTAAAAGCACATATATCCCACTCCTAGAGATTTCTGAGACACGATAGATTTTATATACATATATATATGTATATATATATAAAGTTGGTTTAATGAAAGAGACTGATGATAATCTTCCTATTTATTCAGTATTGAATAAGCTATAGAAGAATATAGAAATATAGAAGCTATAGAAATATAGAAGAAGCTATAAGACAAGAAAAAGGCATGAGCTGAAAATAAAGAGTATATCCTTCTAGCTTTTATCTATATTCTAGATCGATGGAGAGAATAGTTAAATACATTATAAAAGTCAAATTATGTTGTGCTTTTTAATAGCTTGTACATTATGTCATTAGTCTTGTCCACTATTATTTTTATTGAAAACCTAGTGATATGTTATTCCCTATTGCTGTACATCAGTCCCTATTACTATACATCCATAGTTACTTTCTTGATCGTAAATACCTAGAAACAGGATATCTGGATGTGGTAGGCAGATAATAACCTCCCAAAGATATTGACATGATAATCCCTGGAAACTGTGGATATGGCAAGGCAAAATTAAAATAGCAGATGGAATTAAGTTTTCCTATCAAGTGACCTTAAAACAGGGAGAATGTTTTAGATCATCTGAATGGGTCCTTTAAAGTGGAAGAGAGAGGCAGGAGAGTCATTGCTGGAGTGATGCAATGCGAGAAACTTGGCTGGGAAGTGCTGGCTTTGAAGGTGGAAGAAGGCAGCCACTGACTAAGAAACACAGACAGCCTCTAGACATTGGGAAAGGCAAGAAAATAGATTCTTCCCTGGAGCCTCCAGAAGGAAATGCAGCCCTGCAGGACGTTGGTTTTAGCCCAGCACTTCTGTTCTCTGAGAAAGATTGAAGGCAAAAGGAGAAGGGAGTGGCAGAGGATGTGACGGTTAGATGGCATCACTGACTTAATGGACGTGGATTTGAGCAAACTCCTGAAGATGCTGGAGGACAGAGGAGTCTGGCGTGCTGCAGCCCATGAGGTCATAAAGAGTCCGATGCAGAGAGTAGCGACTGAACAACAACAACACCTATTCTCTGAAAAGTTTAACATAATGCCTTTGTATTCTTTTAAAACACTAGGTTTGTGATCATTTGTTACAGCAGCAAATGGACAGCTAAGGCGCTGAGTCACAGATACTGGCCAAAGATTTCAGACTTTTGGTAATATTGCTTCATAGCCTCCAAAAAGCTTGTATCAGTTTCTACCCCTGAAGAGCATGCACCACTTTAGTTAGTTTCTCTACTGATGGCACAACTCTTTACGGTTTTATTTAATGTGAATAAAATGTGTCCAAGAGCTGTCTATTCACTTTCTTTGCCGCACAGCCTCTTCTTGGGATGGGTGACTCTGATGGCCGGCTGCTCTTCCAAGACAGCTTTGTAGCTGTTAAGGAAACACTGTGGACACTCTCTGTTGTTACTTCCAGCTTCTTGATGCTGCAGATCAGGAACTTCAGGAAGCCACTGGACAGCCTGTACTCGTTTCCTTGTTGCTTCCGTGACCTCTGCTGGGCATGGAGAACAGGCCCTTGAATCTTCTCTGGATCCCATCGTGAATGCCTGTGAGTTCCTGCCCAACTCCTCCTCTCATCATACCGCTGACAGACCAGGAAGAAGGATGATAATAATAATAATAACTTGGACTTGCCTGGTGGTCCAGTGGTTAAGAACCTGTCTGCCAGTTCAAGGGGCATGGGTTCCACCCCTGGTTCGAGAAGATTCCACATGCTGTGGGGCAACGAAGCCCGTGGGCCACAACTACTGAAGCCCACACCCTAGAGCCCAGGCTCTGCAACAAGAGAAGCACCGCAATGAGAAGTCTGAGACCGCAACTGTAGAGGAGCCCCTGCTCACTGCATCTAGAGAAAGCCCGAGCACAGCCATACATAAATAAAATAATAGTAACAACTTACAGTTTAAAAGACATTTTCTTCTTTTAGTATGCATGTTGTTGTTGTTTTTCAGTCGCCCAGTCATGTCTGACTCTTTGCGACCCCATCAATCGCAGCACGCCAGGCCTCCCTATCCATCACCAACTTCCAGAGTTCACCCAAACTCTTGTCCATCGAGTTGGTGATGCCATCCAGCCATCTCATCCTCTGTCGTCCCCTTCTCCTCCTGCCCCCAGTCCCTCCCAGCATCAGAGTCTTTTCCAATGAGTCAACTCTTCGCGTGAGGTGGCCAAAGTATTGGAGTTTCAGCTGTAGCATCATTCCTTCCAAAGAACACCCAGGACTGATCTCCTTCAGAATGGACTGGTTGGATCTCCTTGCAGTCCAAGGGACTCTCAAGAGTCTTCTCCAACACCACAGTTCAAAAGCATCAATTCTTCGGTGCTCAGCTTTCTTCACAGTCCAACTTTCATATCCATACATGACCATTGGAAAATGATAGCCTTGACTAGACGGACTTTTGTTGGCAAAGTAATGTCTCTACTTTTGAATATGCTATCTAGGTTGGTCATAACTTTCGTTCCAAGGAGTAAGCGTCTTTTAATTTCATGGCTGCAATCACCATCTGCAGTGATTTTGGAGCCCCCCAAAATAAAGTCTGACACTGTTTCCACTGTTTCCCCATCTATTTCCCATGAAATGATGGGACCAGATTCCATGATCTTAGTTTTCTGAATGTTGAGTTTTAAGCCAACTTTTTCACTCTCCTCT
>NW_011494947.1:3614954-3616160 GCF_000754665.1 Bison bison bison
TAGGTTTTTCAAGAGGCAGGTCAGGTGGTCTGGTATTCCCATCTCTTTCAGAATTTTCCAGTTTATTGTAATCCATACAGTTTGCATCAGGTGACCAAAATACTGGAGCTTCAGCTTCAGCATCAGTCCTTCCAGTGAATAGTCAGGGTTGATCTCCCTTAAGGTTGGCAGGTTTGATCTCCTTGCTGCTGAAGGGAGTTTCGAAGTTCCACACAGTTCCACCACAGTTCGAAGGCATCAATTCTTTGGTGTTATGCATTCTTTAAGGTTCAGCTCTCACAACCGTACGTGACCACTGGGAAGACTATAGCCTTGACAATATGAACCTTTGTCAGCAGAGTAATGTCTCTGCTTGAATTAATCACTGAATGGGAATATTTAATGGCTACTCTATTTATTTTTTAATTCAATTTTTATTTTATATTGGAGTATAATTCATTTACCTTGTTGTGTTAGTATCAGGTATGTAGAAAGTGATTCAGTTATACATATCAGTTCAGTTCATTCAGTTGTGTCTGACTCTTTGCACCTCCATAGACTGCAGCACGCCAGGCCTCCCTGTCTATCACCAACTCCCCCCGCTTGCTCACACTCATGTCTATTGAGTCGGTGATGCCATCCAACCATCTCATCCTTTGTCGTCCCCTTCTCCTCCTGCCCTCAATCTTTCCCAGCAGCTGGGTCTTTTCAAATGAGTCAGTTCTTTCCATCAGGTGGCCAAAGCATTGGAGTTTCAGCTTCAGCATCAGTCTTTCCAATGAATGTCAGGACTGATTTTCCCTGAGGATTGACTGGTTTGATCGCCTGGCAATCCAAGGGATTCTCAAGAGTCTTCTCCAACTTCACAGTTCAAAAGCATTCATTCTTCGGCGCTCAGCTTTCTTAATAGTCCAACTCTCACATCCATACATGACAACTGGAAAAACCAGAGCTTTGGCTAGACGGACCTTTGTCGGCAAAGAAACGTCTTTGCTTTTTCAGATTCTTTTCTCATAGAGGTTATTAGTTTAACGGCTACTTGTATTTATTTGCAAAATGTCTGATTATATTCACTACTCATTTTTCTTATGGAATTGGTTCTGTTTCTATAATTAGGCCTTTCTTTCACTGTAACAACCTCTGCAGGACGCTTGATTGTCAATCACTGGAGGACTAAGCCCATTTCACAGATGGAAAAACAGAGACCAAGGATGACATGGCATCCTG
>NW_011494947.1:3616260-3621379 GCF_000754665.1 Bison bison bison
CTCTTCTGTCCCCCTGACCGGCCCCTGCAGCCACAAACCCAAGAGCCTCTTCTGAAGGAGACAGTTTAGCAGGGACAGCACACAGAGGCTCGCGGACCAAGCTGTGCTCACTGCTGCACGTCTGGGGAATCGTAAACACCGCAGGCTGATGTGACTCAGATGTGACCAGGCGTGACCGTGACAGATCACAGGGCTCTGTAAATATTGTGTCAGGTTGCTATCACAGCGGGGCTCCCTGCTCACCCCAGACCCCAGTCCACCCTCTGGGAAGCGGAGCCAAGTCCAAACGGGGCAGAACATCTGGTCCCCTCCCTCAGCTCACCGCCCAACCTTTTCCCAGCCTCAGTTTCCTTCCTAAGGACGCTCCACACCAGGAAATCCCACTGAAGTGACTGCTTCTCAGTTCTTGGCAAGGGATGAAATATTATATCCCTTTGAAAAATGTTTCTGCTCTACCTGCAAGTCCAAAGATAGAGATGTCCTCCAGATAGAGGGGGCTTGTTATTCACCGAGCCTTCCTGTAAGCCCGGAGATGTACTGAACCACATCGTCTTGTAGCACCGTCACAACGACTGAGAGGGGAGGGGGATGGAGACTCAGACAGCTTGAGCTCCGTCTCCTGGTAAGCTTGTCAGGATTCTAACCATCACGACAAGTTGTCCCATGAGGATTTAGGGCTAAGAAGTCATTTGTTTCTCTTGAAGCAGTATGATCCCCCCTTAAAAAATAAAGATCAAGGAATGAGATCTGCCAAGCCATTGCATTTCCCTTTTTGCCCTGGCTACCAGGAATCCCAGATAATGTTAAGACATAATCACAGCAACTCTCTGTCCAGGAGGCAAGTCAGTGTATTAACTTCTCTTTTCTTCTCCTTTCACATGACTTTTTCATTTTCCTGTGTTTGTTTTAAATCTTTCTGATGCAGTGGCCCCTGCGTTCGACATTTTCCAGCTGCACGACATTCACTGGGTCGCCTGACCTCTTGGTCTTTCCGTTTCCTCACCCGTAAGATGGAGGTGACAATGGGAGCTACCTCACAGGGCTGCTGTGAGAATCAGATGAAATGATCTGTGTAAGAGTTGAGTAAAAACCCTAGCATGAGCCTGGCAAGTGGAAAATAGTCAATAAACAGCACCGATGGGTGTAGTAACAGGCTTTGGGAGACTTCCCTAATGGTCCAGTGGTTAAAACTTCATTTTCCAATACAGGAGGCACAGGTTTGATCCCTGGTCGGGGAACTAAGAGCCCATGTGCCTCGTGGCCCAAAGACCAAAACCAAAACATAAAACAGAAGCAATCTTATAACAAATTCAATAAAGCCTTTAAAGAAAAAAGCTTTGATAAAGTCAAGAGAGCACAGAGAACCTGTCCTGAATGGGAAGACTTGGCTGGGTGTGAGGCTGGCCTGCTGTGTGTCTGCTGTGGACCTGCTGTGTGACTGTGGGCTGCGTGCTTTCCTCTGCTCTATCCTTTACACCGCCGTGTCTGCAGAGCCTGAACGGAAAAAGAAAGGAGAAGTGATGCAGGCCCTGACCCGATGTACAGTAGGGCTCCACGCAGGGTTATTCCGAAAGAGAATGGTGGATTGAATGGCTGATGGTCAGGATCGCTACTGCCCAGGACACAGCTGGCTGGCGGGGTGCACTAGGTCTAGCCCACGCTACATTGGCATCCAGGCAGTTCTGGGGACCCGAGGACCCGCCCAGGGCTGGGACAGGCCTGGATCTGGGTCCTGGGCCAAATGACAGGCTCCTATTAAGAACCTGCTGTGTGCAGGGCTCCCAGTGGGCACGGCGTGGTGCCCAGGTTACTTACACTCTGGACCTGCGACAACCCCTCTTAGCTGCCCTTGGGGCAGGGCTCACGGGCTTCATAGGACCAATGGGAAATGGTCCTGAACAACTCATTCCACAGCGATTTACTGAGCGCCTACAGTATCCAGAAGGCTTCCTGGGTGGTGCCAGTGGTAAAGAACCCACCTGCCAGTGCAGGAGACGTAAGATCCCTGGGTGGGGAAGGTCTCCTGGAGGAGGGCATGGCAGCCTACTCCGGTACTGTTGCCTGGAGAATCCCCATGGACTGGTGGATCCGTAGGGTTGCAAAGAGTCAGACATGACTGAAGTCACTGGGCGTGCACTCACGCTCTGAATACTGGCATTTTGGAGGAGCACGAAGCCACAGGGGGACACTCAAGAGAGGCTCCAGTTTAATCTCAGCAGCTAGAGCATCACAGACTCAACTCAGGTGCGCCAGGCACTCTGTTCCAACAAAGACGTCTTCCAAGCTGTGGGCTTCAGGCTCTGGGGACCCATGTGACTCCCAGGTTGAGCCTTGCTGGAGAAGTCCTTTCTGTTATAGGCGGACAAACTGAGTCTTGGAGGGGAAAGACACCCCCTCCAGCCAGCGATCCATCCCACCCCCTCCAGCTCTGGCTTCCCCAGGAATCCAGGGAAGGATGCAGGGCGAGGGGCATGGGCCTAGCTAGGCCCAGGGCACCCCCAGCCTCCACAAAGGCTTCCGGAGCCCTCGGGCCCTGCCCTGGCTCCCTCGCGGGCCCGCCAACATCTTGCTGTGATTACTCTGCGGTGAGCAGAGTAGAGCTGTTCTAGGCCCTTCACCCGCACTCAGCATGGGGGCGGGGGCCGCAGTGGCGGAGGACGAGGTGGGGCTGAAAGACAGGGCTGGGGCGGTCAGCTCACCGGCTTAATTGGGGATCTAATAGTTATTATTATTTATAACTCGATCTTGAACCCTCGCCAGGAGAGTGTGTTCACAGCCTGTACAATCCTGGCAGGCGTTAAATAATTAAACCAAGGGCCTAATCGGTGGTTAAACTCCCCATGGGCCCCCACTTCCTTAGTTCGCTGATTGCTGATATTTTGGGGGTGAAATATGACCATTTTTACGATCAAAGAGATCAGAGTTCCAAAGGCAAGAAACAGGAAAAAAAAAAAAAAAGGAGATGGCGGGGGCGGGGGGCTCTTCCAGTTTTCTTTTCCTCTGACTTAGTGGTCTGGTAAAGTTTCTTTAGACATGCAAAGATTTACACACCTTTCTGCAGGGAGCCTTAAATTACTCCCGATTCCTCACACATTTCCCTCAAGCAGCCAGGAACAGTAAGTCATTGAGAAATGGACCGGCCTCCCGGTAATCACTCGGCGGCCTTTGAGAAGGAGAATGTCTAATGACTTTTTTTTGAAGTGGAGGTCAAGGTTTTTTAAATAAAACAATCTGTATTAATGCAATTTCCTTTTTAGCTGTAGCGATGGATTTTTTTTTTCCCCCTTTTTGTCCTTTTTTTTTTTTCTTTGGCCAGGGTTGGGGGAGGGATGGGAGGCAGGAGTGGAGAAGAGCATGGCCATTTTTTCTCTCTCCAGACAATGTGCCCCTAAGGACATACATTTATTTAAAACTCTGTATATCATCACCCTGTCAGGGCCTCCAAGTGGGACCCCGAGCCTCCCTCCTGGTTTGTTTCGAATCCCTGGGCCGTGTGGACGGCCCAGTAGGCTGGCTGCTGGGGCTGGCCACTGGTCTTCCCGTTCCTTCCCCTAGGGCGGCTGGACCCCTGCGCTGCGTGGCCCGCACCCCCAGCCCGTCTGATCACCCAGCTCTCAGTGCAGCCATTTGGCCTCTGGTCCTCCACCTTCCCATCCCACCCCACCTCAGCTGCCTCCCACCGCTCAGCACCGGGTGGGGGGCCCCCCTCAGGTACCTGGAGACTTTCTTTCCCTGCCCTCCGAGAAGACGTGACTCCACGGTTATGCAGTGACGAACTGACATAACCACCCCAGACAGAGCTGAGTTCCAGTCCCAACTTGGGCACTCTCCAATCTCCCCCACACCCCGCCCAGTTTCCCTAAATCTTCCTTTATTTATCTGTCCAATGGGAGGATGAAAAGAATTACCTGTACCCCTCGGGTCACCACGAGGCTGCAGAAAGCCTCTGCTGGTCATGCCTAACCTGTGCCCCGTGCCTGCCCCCCAAAGCACACTCCGCTTATTACGGCGGCCACACCGCCACCGCCATTACCTCCAGACCTAGAGCGGGCTTGCCTGGTGGCTCAGCAGTAAAGAATCCGCCTGCCAATGCAGGAGCCACAGGTTCCATCCCTGGGTCAGGAAGATCCCCTGGAGAAAGAAATGGCAACCCACTCCAGTATTCTTGCCTGGGAAATCCCATGGACAGAGGAGCCTGGCCGGCTATAGTCCCTGGGTCGACAAGAACCGGTCGTGGACGTTAGAACGTACCAACAAAACGTACGAAGGCCGTAGAGCAGAGCCCGAGGGCAGGACCAGGCCTGTTCCCCCAGCCCCCACCCCACCACTCCCACCCAGCCTCAGCTCACAAGCTGGTGCATCCAAATGTAGGGCTTAGTACCTCTATCAACACATTTTCATTGATTGCCTTCCAGTACTGGGAGTCGGCTGGAGCACGGGGGATAGAGTGGTGACCCAGAGAGCCCGGTCCTGCAGAGACGTCAATAAGCCAATCTCAGTAGAGAAGTAAACAGATTAGAGCTCCGCGGGGGAGAGGGCTGCGGGAGGGCACCGGGGAGGGCTTCCCCAAGGAAGCTGTGTTAAACTGACTCTTGAAGCCTGCCTGGAGAATCCCACGGACAGAGGAGCCTGGCGGACTACAGTCCATGGGGTTGCAAAGAGTCAGGTACAACTGAGTGACTAACACTTTCCACTTTGCAGGTGACAGGGGACAGAATCTAGGGGCAGCCAGGTGGGAGACCCGGCACTTGCGAAGGACCCCCACAGCCTCCAACCATACCTGTTCCAAGCATCCTTTTTGTTCTTGCTCTGCCTTGCCTTCCCCTCCCAGCCAAGGGCTTGAGTGACCATTTTCAACTGCCCTACACACACCAAGGTCATGAGGCATCCATTCCACAAGCAGGTGCCACCCTCCTCCCTGTGCCCTTTCTGGGCTGAACCTGGGACCATGGCGGGGACCAGGGTGCCCTGTGGGCTCACAACCTGCAGATGAAGCATGAAGATGCATACTGAACTCAGGGCTGAACTTCAGCCATCCTGGGCAGGGATGGGAAGGTGGGATCCGGGAAAGGACCCCAGGCTGTGCAGGCTAGTGGGGAGGTATTGGGTTTTAGGGGAG
>NW_011494947.1:3621479-3625524 GCF_000754665.1 Bison bison bison
ATTAGCCCAGAGGTTGTCTGCCCAGAGTAGAGACCCAGCCCTGGCAGGGGACTCTGGGGCCTGGGGGTGGGGGGTGGCAGGCTTGGTGGAGTCCAGGGGCAGGGTTTCTAACATGCAGGCATCTGGCTGAGAGGGAACTAGGTTAGTGTCAGATGGCTCAGCCACTGGGGTCAAAGCTGGGAAGCTGACCACCCATTCCCCTGCCCGTGAACACCCACACTGGCCTAGCTCGGGGCTGCAGCCTGGGGTCTGGAGAGTCCTGCTCCACAGGGGTAAGAGATAGACCCCAAGGCCTCTGACCTCACCCCCTCTCTCAGTCAGCTCCTGCCCAGGAAAGCCTAAGCCTGTGCCCAGCACTAGCTGCCCAGAAAAGGAATCCCAATCACTGTGACCCATGCAGCACATCTGGGCAGAACCCAGAAAAGCCTGGGATCAAACCCCTGTACTGCCAGCCATGTGCTCTGCAACCCTAGGCAAGTCACTTCTCTCTCATCTGTACCTACACGTCTGGAGGGTTCACCCACCATGCATTTCAAGCCGGGCGGGGCCTTGATAAATGCTGGCTTGAGGAGGGACCCTTGGCTGAGCGTGTGGATTTCTGGGATTTTCTGGAACCTACTCTCTTGGTCTGCGAAGTAGACCTTGACCTCTGGTCACTGCTGACTCCCCTGAGGCCAAATCCCAGGGAACAACTCCCCCGCTGCCCCCAGGCCTCTTCTGCCCTGGCTCTCTCATCCCGCCTCTGCCTCGGTGTTCAGCCAGCTCTTCTGTCTCTGTGCCTCCTCCATGGTTTCACTGTCTTTGGTTTCCCTCCATCTTTGTCTGCCAGGAACTGTGTCCCGGAGGAACCAATACTCCAGGGCTTTTCTGTGTTCCCTTTTCCAGAGATGGGGAGAGGGAGGCAGGGAATGAGAGAGAAAGAGAGAGAAGAGAGGAGGGGAAAAAAAAAAAATCAAAGCCCACATATTGGTTCCAGATGTGGCTCTCTCTCCCAGCCCTCTCCAGCAATTTAATTAAATTCCCCCAGACAGCCAGGAGGGTTTCTTAATGATCAAATTTCCCGGCTCCCCTCCTAGAACGGGCCCTCTCTGTCTCCCTGACGGATGGCTGACGGGACTCTTCCTGCCGTCAGCTTTGCCAAGCAGGGTCCGTGGTGGTGGAGTGGGGTGGGGTGGGGGGCTTCCCCGGAGCACAAAGGACCCTGCTCTGCGCCCCACTCTGTCTCCCTCCATCCCCAAGGGCTCTGAGCCCTCCCGAGCCTTCGCTTGGCAGAGCCTCCCACTCAGCTGAGCTGCAAGGGGTGGAGGGGTCTGAGTGGTCCTTGCCCTGAGCTCCGCCTCTGGGCCGGCCTGCCAGGAACTGAGGCCAAGCGGGTGACAGTGGGGGTCAGATGGGGAGTCTGGATGAATCAAGACTCTGGGCTCACAGATCAGCGAGGCACAGGGCAGGCTCAGACCTCCTGGGCACCCTCCCCAACCCATTTTGGCAAGGGGATAGACCAAGGCTCATCGAGGGCAAGGCCTGGGCTGAGATTACACATACCTGCCTTCCAGGGATGGAGAAGGCAATGGCACCCCACTCCAGTACTCTTGCCTGGAAAATCCCATGGATGGAGGAGCCTGGTAGGCTGCAATCCATGGGGTCACTAAGAGTCAGACATGACTGAGCAACTTCATTTTCACTTTTCACTTTCATGCATTGGAGAAGGAAATGGCAACCCACTCCAGTGTTCTTGCCTGGAGAATCCCAGGGACGGGGGAGCCTGGTGGGCCGCCGTCTATGGGGTCACACAAAGTCGGACACGACTGAAGTGACTTAGCAGCAGCAGCAGCAGCCTTCCAGGGACAGAGAGGCAGACACAGACGGACTAGCATTTAGGTGGAGACGATGTGCCCGGAGGAGGCCTGGGATGCTTCCCGCATGTGAAGTTCAGTGTCCTTCTCAGTAGCACCCCTGACTTCTGGAGCAGGAAGGAATCTAGGTGAGCCTCGAAACCACCATTTTTTGTGCCCATGAAGCAGTTAAGTTGAGAACAAGCCAGGCCAGACCCCAGGCCCCAGACCTCCTCCCATCTCGAGGTGGGGGTCCTGAGGGGCTCTGCGTGGACTGAACGTTTGTATTCCCCACCCCGCAAATTCATACGTGGATGCCCTAACCTCCAATGTGATGGCGTTAGCAAGTGTGACTGTTGGAAGGTGTTAGCTTAGATGAGGCCATGAGGGTGGAACTCCCGCAATAGGATTAGTGCCCTTGAGGTCATCCCCCACAGGGGATGGCGGCCGCCTACAAGCAGGAAGAAGCGGCCTTGGAATGAAACCTACCTTGCTGGTGTCTTGATCTTGAGCTTCTCAGCCTCCAGAACTATGAGAAATGAATGTCTATGGTTGGCGCCACCTAACCTATGGTACTTTGTGCGGCAGCCCGAGCTAAGACAGGCTGCAGGTACCTTCTCTCCCTGTTCTCCTTCTGATCCCTAAGGACTCATCTCTTCTGGAAGAGGCTGGGGGGTCAGGTGAGGCCTCGGATGTGGGCACACATGATGGCAGAGAAAGGGGAGGGGGCCCTCAACATCCCCTCTGCAGCTCTGGGCTGCCCATCTCAGAGCTTCGTCAGGGGCTAGCCCAGCCCACAACTGGCTCTCACAGGCCCCACATCAGGACCACCTGGCAATGTCTGGATGCGGAATGTGGTGGGGACATGTCAGGGAGGAGGCTGCCCTTGGAGCAGGGGCTGCAGCCAGCAGGGCCGGATTTCCTGGAGGGGGCGGGTGGTGGGGAAAAAGCGGGGAAAAGATGGGGGCAGAGATGTCCCTAGGGGTTGGGGAGTCTTGAAAATGCTCCTGAGTGCTTCCTAGTAGAGACACAGAACGAGGGAGGGGACAGGGCAGTCTTTCCCCGGACCAGCCCAGATCCTTCCGGCCACTCCTGCTCCCGGTCCTCTGGTCCCTCAGCTGCCCCCTGAGCCCCACAGAGGGCCAGGCCCTTAAGCGTGGGGACTGCAGCCAAGCAGGCTGGGCCGCTTGTGAGGGTTGCGGGGGGTCAGGGTGGGGTCAGGTGTCGGGGAGGGGAAAGGAGACAGGAGTTTGTGGGGGGCGCACACAGGAGAAAGCCCAGGGTGGCGGCGGCGGCCCCATGGCCGCACCAGAGGGGGTCTGCCCAGTCCGCCTCTCTGCCGGGACTGCCAGGCCTGTGGCTGGCAGCCCCACCAAGGAGAGGAGGGAGACTAGTCCTTGTGCAGACTGCTGTGTTCTCCAAGTGGTGGCTCAGATGGTATAGAATCTGTCTGCAATGCAGGAGACCTGGGTTCAATCCCTGGGTCTGGAAAATCCCCTGGAGAAGGAAAGGGCAACCTGCTCAAGTATTCCTGGTGGAGAATCCCATGGACAGAGGAGCCTGGCGGGCTACATACAGTCCATGGGGTTGTAAAGAGTTGCACAGGAGGAGAAGGGGACGACAGAGGATGAGATGGCTGGATGGCATCACTGACTCGATGGACGTGAGTCTGAGTGAACTCCGGGAGTTGGTGATGGACAGGGAGGCCTGGCGTGCTGTGATTCATGGGGTCGCCAAGAGTTGGACATGACTGAGCGACTGAACTGAACTGAGTGACTAACTAATACCAAGTATCTTACTTTAAGGAAACTCTGCCAAATCAAAAAAGAGAGAGAAATAAAAGGGGAGGGGAGTAGTTTTACCAATTTCCCCCTCCAGGGCCTTATAAGGGACAGACCTGGCTGCCAACAGGGAGCACCGGGAAGGTGGGGTGCTGGGCTGGGGCCGTGACATTGGCCCTCCTGCAGCCTCAGCCCTGAGTGTGTGTGTGTGCACATATGTGAATGCGTGTGCATGACTGTGTCTCAGCAAGTGTTTGCATGTGAGAATGTCTTGCGAGTGTGAATGCAGTGTCACACGCACGTGTGGGTGTGTAAGGATGCCTGTGTGTGAAAGTGTGCGTGAACATGTGTGAGCGTGTAAAAGGGTAAGCAGGAGTGGGGGGGGGAGGGGAGCGGGAGGGAGTGCGGGGGACCATGGCTGGGCAGGGGGTG
>NW_011494947.1:3625728-3628924 GCF_000754665.1 Bison bison bison
AGTCCTCTCTGCAGGCCTTGGTCTCCCGACTATGACACAGGAGTATTGCTACCGCTTCTTTCCTGGGGTGTTCTGACCAGTCGATGAGACATCCATGTGAAGTGAAGTGAAAGTTGCTCAGTCATGTCTGACTCTCTGAGACCCCAAGGACTACACAGTCCATGGAATTCTCCAGGCCAGAATACTGGAGTGGATAGTCGTTCCCTTCTCCAGGGGATCTTCCCAATCCAGGGACTGAACCCAGAACCCACACTGCGGATTCTTTACCAGCTGAGCCACTAGGGAAGCCCAAGAATACTTCCCAAGAATACTGAAGTGGGTAGCCTTTCCCTTCTCCAGGGGGTCTTCCCAAGCCAGGGATTGAACTCAGGTCTCCCGATTCTTTACCAGCTGAGCCACAAGGGAAGCTGTGCAGAGCTTCTAATCTGATGCACGGGCCCAGGACGCCCTCCACCAGAGGCTGCCGCTGTACCAGTGCATCATCCATGCAGTCAACCTGGGCCCTGTGGTACCAGAGGACTAGGGAGGGCAGCCAGGGGAGGGCGGCCAGGGGAGCCGGGCGCATTCGGGAGGGCCTCAGGGGAGGTGACCTCTGTGCTGGGAAGGATGTCCCTAGGTGAAGTTGGGAGAAAGTTTTTTTAATTAATTAATTTATTTGGCTGTGCTGGGTCCCAGTCGCAGGATGTGGAATCTCCGATCTTCAGCTCCGATATGTGAACCCTTGGTTCAAGTGGGGTCTAGTTTCCCGACTAAGGACCGGACCCAGGCCCCCTGCACAGAGTCCCGGTTTCTGGACCACCAGGGGAGTCCCAGGAGGAGAGAAGTTTTTGTGGACAGACCTTGCTCTGGTGCTCTATGGTCTTCCCTTCAACCCCAGGAGTAAGAGTGCTCAGGGCCAGATCCTGCCTCTGGCTGGTTTAGCATTTTGAGTCTCAGGTAAGACACAGTCCTTGGTAAGAAGGTGGAAAATCACAGAAGCCCAAAGAAGATCAAAGTTTCCCTGATCCCGGCCCCTAGAAATAATCACTGTTAACATCTCAGTATGGGACCACTGAGAATTACTCCCGGGACTTCCCTGGTGATCCAATGGTTAAGATTCTGTGTTTCTAATGCAGGGGCTGTGGGTTTGATCCCTGGCTGGGGAACAAGGACCCCAGATGCCATGCAGCACGACCAAAAACTTAAAAATAAATAGAAGAATTAGTCCTTCCCATGCACACATGTACACACACACACTTTTTCCCAAGTGGGATCAGACAGCACCTACCGTTCTGTAACTTACTTTGCTGAGCTTCTGTAGAGCAGAATCGAGCATGTGGTAAGTCCCATATGTCAGCTGTTTTCACTGTTAGTGTTGAAAAGCTGGAGAGACTACACTTCTCTCCTTATTTTGGTCGACCCTTTTTCATCCTTCGTGACATGACTGTGCATGTCCTTTGACCATTCTTCTCTTAGGGTTTTCGTTTTCTTCTTGTTGATTTTCAACAGTTCTTTATATATGAAGGTTACCCCCCTCTGTGCGTTAGGTACTCAGAGTGACTCCCAAACTCCCTGGGGAGGAGGGGGCAGGGACAGACCCTGCTAGGGTCTGAGCACTGGGTGCTTGGCCCCAGGCCCACCGCCTGCTAAGAAGCCTGGAGTTGGGTGGCAGGAAGTGGCTGGACCGGCAGGATAGTGAGAGGCAGGCAAAAAAAGAGAAGGTTCAGAGCTGAAACGAGAGGCTCTGAGTGACAGAGCCTTAATGGGAGGCAGATGGAGGAAACAGGATTGCCCTTGCTGACGGGAAGGAGGTCATGGGTCACGGAGCTTTCTAAAGATAGGAGTCTGGGAGACGGGCAGGCGACAGGGCCTGTTCCATGGTGTGGTGCCCAGGGGCTGGGACAGAGCAGAGGTCAGCCCCTCCCTTCTGCATGTCCAGACCCTCTCAGGCCCAGAAGCAGAGGAGATGCAGGCACCCGACCCCTGGAGGCCAGGTATATGGAAGAGACCCCCAAACTTGGGTTAATGACCCAGCCCAGCTGTGCAACATTGGACAAGCACTCAAACCTCTCTGAGCTTCAGTTTCCTTGTTGAAAAGGGTGTAATACCAACACCTACTTATTGCTGTTCAGTCTCTAAGTCACATCTGACTCTTTGAAACCTCATGGGCTGCAGCACGCCAGGCTTCCCTGTCCTTCACTATCTCCCAGCATTTGTTGAAATTCATATCCATTGAGTCAGTGATGCCATCCAATCATCTCATCCTCTGTCACCCCCTTCAGAAGGGTATATTAAGATAAGTATGTCAAACGTTACTATAGAACGGGCTCAGTAAATAAAAGTTAACTTGGGATTGTTACTGTTCTAATCACTAGACAATTGTTCTTTTAGAGCCCATTGGCGACATCAAGGATCTCTTCATTGGCTCCAACTCTGTCAGAGCCAAAGGCCTTTGAGTTACAGGGGGGGAAACTGAGGCCTGGCGTCCAGAAGGGCCATGCCTGGGGTCATCCACTGGAGTGGCTGTGTATCCTCCAAGGAGATATTTTAAATCCTAATCCTGAGGAACCTATGACCGTGGTCTTATTTGGAAATAAGGTTTTTGCAAATGTAATCAAGTTAAAGTGAATTCATACTGGATTAGGGTGGGCCCTCAATCCAGTGACTGGTGCCATTTAGAAAGGACAGGGAGATCTGGACACAGACACAGATGTAGGAAAGAAAGCCACATGAAGACAGAGGCAGGCAGAGATCAATTCAGTCCACTCACTTGGTCATGTCCGACTCTTCGAGAACCCATGGACGGCAGCACGTCAGGCCTCCCTGTCCATCACCAACTCCCGGAGTTTACTCAAATTCATGTCCATTGAGTCAGTGATGCCATCCAACCATCTCATCCTCTGTTGTCCCCTTCTCCTCCTGCCTTCAATCTTTCCCAGCATCAGGGTCTTTTCCAATGAGTCAGGTCTTTGCATCAGGTGGCCAGAGTATTGGTTTCAGCTTCAACATCAGTCCTTCCAATGAATAGTCAGGACTGATTTCCTTTAGGATGGACTGGTTGGATCTCCTTGC
Organism: Bison bison bison; assembly: GCF_000754665.1. Lineage (NCBI taxonomy): Eukaryota > Metazoa > Chordata > Mammalia > Artiodactyla > Bovidae > Bison > Bison bison. Next base: position 3,628,780 of record NW_011494947.1, read on the forward strand.
AGTCCAAGGGACTCTCAAGAGTCTTCTTCAACACCACAGTTCAAAAGCATCAATTCTTTGGCACTCAGCTTTCTTTATAGTCCAACTCTCACATCCATACATGACCACTGGAAAAACCATAGCCTTGACTAGATGGACCTTTGTT
>NW_011494947.1:3629024-3631670 GCF_000754665.1 Bison bison bison
AATTTCATGGCTGCAGTCACCATCTGCAGTGATTCTGGAGCCCCCAAAAATAAAGTCTGTCACTGTTTCCACTGTTTCCCCATCTATTTGCAATGAATTTATGGGACCTGATGCCATGATCTTAGTTTTCTGAATGTTGAGCTTTAAGCCAACTTTTTCACTCTCCTCTTTCACTTTCAAGAGGCTCTTTAGTTCTTCACTTCCTGCCATAAGGGTGGTGTCATCTGCCTATCTGAGGTTATTGATATTTCTCTCAGCAATCTTGATTCCAACTTGTGCTTCCTCCAGCCCAGCATTTCTCATGATGTACTCTGCATGTAAGTTAAATAAGCAGGGTGACAATGTACAGCCTTGATGTACTCCTTTACCTATTTGGAACCAGTCTGTTGTTCCATGTCCAGGCAGAGACCAACACAAGCCATGCCCAGAGATGCTAAAAACCTTCTCTATTGTCTTCAGAGGGAGCATGGTCCTGCTGACACTTTGAGGTCAGAGTTCTGGCTCCCAGGACTGAGAGAGAACAGATTTCTGTTGTTTTAAGCCACCCAGTTCCTGGTGCTTTGTTCTCACAGTCTCAAGGAATGAATGAAGCCAGGGTTGAGGCTGGCCTTGGGCCAGGCTGTGTCCACCCCTCCCAGTTCTGCCCTGGACCCTATAGAATGGTCTAGAAGATGGGCCTCCTGTCGTTACTGACCACGTGCTCTAGCCTTCTCCAGGCCCCTTAGGCCCCTCACCTGTGCCATGGAGCAAGTGACTCGGGATCACTGTGAAACCCGGGGGTCACCTGGGGGTGCCTGTGCCATTCAGGGCCCCGGGATCAATTGACGGGTGGGGTGTGAATCCTTCAAAAAGGGGCAGGCATTCCCAGACCCCCAAGGGAACTCCTGCGGAGACTGAGGTACACCAGAGCAAGGGCCCCATCCAGAGGGATCTTGTTGCCAGATAGGAATTTGGGCCCAAGTGTCCAGTCTTCTGCTTTTACAAGACAAGCTGGAAATCTCCGCTTCTGTGTGAGTAAAATAAATTTCCCAGTTTCACTTAAGGAGAAGATACTTCTTCCTGGAGTGAGAACCAAGGCAGACGTGTGCTGGAAATGAGGGACTTTGTAGTCTGGAGCCCCTTCTGGCAAGCTTGCCGTGCGTGTGTGTGTGTGTGTGTGTGTTAGTCGCTTAGTCGTGTCCAACTTTTTGTGACCCCATGGACTGTAGTCAGCCAGGCTCCTCTGTCCGTGGAATTCTCCAGGCAAGAATACTGGAGTGGGTTGTCATTTCCTCTTCCAGGGGATCTTCCTGACCCAGGGATTGAACCCAGGTTTCCTGAATTACAGGCAGATTCCCTGCTGATCCCCCTACCACTTTTCTTGCTCCTTTAGGCAATGGAGGGGGAAGCAAAATTAGGTTTTCTGAGACCTGATGGGGATTTTAAAGGTTCATCCCTTGATCTGCACAACAACCTTATAAACTGAAGAATTATAAGCAAGCAATTGTCCAGCCCTTGCTGCATACTGGACCCTGCTGGGTCCCCATAGCTGGACCTGGAAGGCTTTGGATTGGGTTTTTCTTGGTGGACGGGGTCGGGGCGGGATTGGGGAGCCCTACTCTACCCATTTTTTAATGTTTAATCGTAGGCACATGGGATTGTCTTTAAATTCATCTCTAAACGTTTTCCACTTCCTTCAACAAGACTTGTCCCTGACACGTGTCAGGTGGGAGAGACTCCCAAGCCCACGTGGTGGAGGGTGGGGGGCGATGGGAGACCAAGGCTGCCACCTGAGCGGCTGGGACTGGTGCACCCCTGCACGACGGGCTTTCCAGAATCACGAAGACATCAGGGCTCCACCGTGGGCCTCAAGGTTGTGGACGTTTGAATGCGAGGCCCAAGGCCAGACGCTACTCCCTAGAAAAGTGGCCCCAGCCTTGGGCTCCTTCCTGTTAGATTCGACTGACAGTAACAGAGCTCTTGACCCAAGATCTTGCGTGGGTTTGATTATCCCCATTTTACAGATGAAGAAAGTGAAGTTCATTGAGTCCATCAAGGCAGAAAGTGGAAGAAGCCCCAGTAGGCTGCAAGGGCTAAGGAATCGTCCTCATCGCCCGTCGGGGTGGGTGTAGTCCAGTCAGCGTGGGGACAAGGTGAAAGCCAGGCCCAACCGTGGTCCGACCCAACTCCCACCCAAGTCGGGGGCACCGGGGGTCCAGCCTTCCTGGGAGCTGGGCAAGGATCCGCCCGGTGTGTACTCGCTCAATGGGCGGAGCTCGGACGGCGCCCAGCGGCCGCGAGCGGGATAGCAAGGCGGAGCCGGGTCGGGCCGGGAAAGGAGTTTGCGGGCCTAGGGCTGGGATCGGACTTGGCTGCGGGTCTGCGCCCTCCAGTCCTGCGGGCTGCCCCCACAAGACACCCCGAGCTTGCTCACCCAATCGCACCGCGATCCTCCGAACCCGCAGAGGGCGCTGTCGCCGCCGCCCGGTCCCTTCCCCGGGGCCTGAGCGGGCCGGAAGCGCGCGGATGACTTCCGGCGCGTAGCCCCGGGTTGGGCGGTGCACCGAGCCGGGCGCGGGGCGGGGGACTGGACCTAGCGAGTGGCCGAACCTGGTCAGGACTGCGGGCCCCGCGACGCACCCCAGTCGGCGTCTCCGCCTCGGTGGA
>NW_011494947.1:3632052-3645515 GCF_000754665.1 Bison bison bison
CAGGGAGGGCCGTGGGGCGGGGTGGCGGCAGGGCCTCTGCCTCAGCGCCCCACCCTGCGCCCTGCCTGTCCTGTGCCCTCTACCTGGAGTTGCAGAGGGGCAGGGTGTAATCGGTAAACGCGGCGCGGGATGAGCTTTCTGTAGCCCCGAGTTTCCCGTTTGGTATAGACAGGTGCGGGTCTGTCATACATGAACCTGTGGGAAGGCTGTTCAGAAAGCATCGTTTAGAGGCTACATTGGCGAGCTAAAACCCTCAGCCTTCGTGGTGATCGTGCTCCCAGAGAGGAGAGGCTGACAGTGGTTAAAGTGGTATATACTGCCTTACGTGGAGCGGAGAAAAGAGCCGAGGAGAGGGGGATCGGGGGTGTGTTTCGGGCATCAGTTGGAATTGGCGAGGGGGGTAGGCGGGTTGGGGCTGTGGAGCAAAGGGCTTTCTGGGTCCCTCTGCCTTCGGTGGACCGAACGTCTCTGAGTGTGATCGGGCTTCGGGAGGTCTGCTGACCGCCCTGGCTGCGGGATGGCCTGAGCTGGGGTGCAGCACCTTCTGCAGCCCCGGGTCAGTCGGTGTCTGGTTCTTGCCCTTGGCCGCAAGGGTTCCCTTCAGTGCTGACAGCGCAGGTGTATGAGGCTTTGTACCTAAGCCAGGGGCCAGGTTGTATGGGTAACTTGGAAGGAGGTTGATGACAGCCCCAATCCTTTCTCAGCAAACCTGAGGAGTCTGCTCCATTGAAAAGATCTTGCTTGGTCCTTTCTCCCACCCTTTTCGGAAGAGACTTTCTGCCCCATGGAGCCAGGGCCCTGCCTGGGGTGGGGGTGGGGGCGAAGTGGGGGGTGACTGCAGGAGACCAAAGGCCATCTACCCGCAGGGTGCCAAGCCAGCTTGTCCCACCCTCAGCTGGTCCTCTCTCCTGCCCCAGGCCCAGTTATGCCACCAGCGAGGAGAGCCGCATCCTTGTTCTCACCGAGCTGCTGGAGAGAAAAGCCCACTCTCCATTTTACCAGGAAGGCGTGAGCAACGCCCTGCTGAAGATGGCCGAGCTGGGGCTGACACGCGCAGCCGCTGTGCTCCTGCGGAATGGAGCCAACCTCAACTTTGAAGGTCCTCCGGAGCCTGGAGGGCTGGGGGGGACAGATGGCTTAGGTGTGGCCTGGGGGGGGGGTGGTCAAGCCTCCAGGCTCTGCCCTCATCTGTCTCAGGGGTGATGCCCGAGGAAGCCCGCACTGGGTGGCCTCCCAGCCTGCAGGTTTCCCAGAGGCCCTTAACTGCCTCTGCTCGGAACAGGTTTGTCACTGCTCCTGTCAGGCGATTGACTTAGCAAACTTTCCTCCAGCTCCCAGCTAAGTCCTTGCTTCCATTAATGCGAAAATGGGGCTGCTGGCGCTGTGCCCAGAGCTAAGGGAAAGTAATTTTCTGCCGCTGGTTCTGAGCCACGGGGAGAGGGGGGAAACAGATAAGACACTGGGCATAAATCACAGACTGACGGTCTTGGCGTCCGGCTGGTGTGCCCGGGAGGTGCTGAGGGAGCCATCTTCCTTCCCTCTTTGTTTTGCCCTGGGTGGGGGGCTGGGGCGGGAGACAAGGTCAGCCAGGAGACACTCGGGACTGACTTGTTCCCAAATGGGGGTTTTTGTGCTGATACAGGACGTGCCAGGCGTATCTTTCCTCCCTTTTGGAGGACAGGCTCAGAGGCTGCTGGGCTCCTGGGAGGTCAAGGAGCTGGGAGAGGCATTCTGCAGTCAGTCACTTGGGAGACCCAGCTTTGAGCATTTGTGGGTGTTCCTCCCCACAGCTTTGTTTTAGGTCCTATTTTACAAAAGGGACTAAAACCCAGATTAAGTACTTGTCCGTTCATTGGAATGCCTCCCCAGTACCCGAACTTAGGCCTGACTCCGAGCACCCTAGCATCCGACGAGGACAGCTGTGTCCTGACCTCTCATGGTGCCAGGAGCCCTTGGGTTGGAGTGTTGGGGCTGGGCTGCCAGGCTCGTCCTGGGATCCTGTGAGAATGTGCTGATGGGCAGGACTGATGTGAGCTGTGTCTGCGCCTTCAGACCCCGTCACCTACTACACGGCACTGCATATCGCCGTCCTGCGAAACCAGCCTGACATGGTGGAGCTGCTGGTGCGCCACGGGGCCGACATCAACCGGAGGGACCGGGTAAGAGCCAGCTCTGCTCTGAAGGAGGGATGTGGCCAGGGCCCTGAGCCGCTCACAGGCCCCAGGGCCAACCTGGCTTTGCTTTCTCGGCTCAGATCCACGAGAGCAGCCCCCTGGACCTGGCCAGCGAGGAGCCGGAGCGCCTGCCCTGCCTGCAACGCCTCCTGGACCTCGGAGCAGACGTCAATGCGGCCGACAAGCATGGTGGGTGCTCCTGGAGAAAAGCAGGATGGGCTGGGGCAGGATAGACTGCCTCGTGAGGTAACCCCGGGCGTGCGGGGGTGACGGCTCGGCAGGCAGGCTGGAGGCAGCCCGTCTGATGGCAGAGCATGGCTGGTGCGCGCTGGTGTCTTCTGCTGACTCACAGAGGCTCGGGAGGCAGTGCATCTTGGCCCCACGAGGATGTCTGCAGGAGCTGGACCTGTGTGCTCAGCTCCTGAGTGATGGGGCTTCCTTCCACCTAGGCTGGGTCTCAGGTAGCATTTCAGGGTCCAGAAAAATCCTCCTTCTCCTGGCCCTTCTGGTCCAGTGTTTGTGTCGGTGGAGAGAAAACGGCCAGAAACTTGTCACCCTCAGCCGTGGCTGAGAGGTCAGTTTGGTGTTTTGTTTTTGGCTGTGCCGGGTCTTTGTTGGTATGTGGACGTCTGTCTAGTTGGCGAGTGGGGGCGACTTTCTGGTTGCGGTGTGCAGGCTTTCCATTTCGGAGGCTTCTCTTGTGGAACACTGGCCCTAGAGCATGTGGACTCAGGAGCTGTGGCTCCCGGGCTCTCCAGCACGGTCTTAGTTGCTCTGCGGATATGGGATCTTCCAGACCAGGGATCAAACCTGTGTCTCCTGCACTGAGGTGGATTCTTTACCACTGAGCCACCAGTTTTGGTGTTTTTTTTTTTCATTTGGCTGCACCGGGTCTGAGTTGTTGCACATGGGATCTAGTTCCCTGACCCGGGACCAAACCCAGACCCCCAGCATTGGGTGCACAGAGTCCTAGTCACTAGGCCACAGGGAAATCCCCCAGGTCAGTTGTTTTTAGCCTTCAGTATCTGGACCTGAGGGTATTTCCTCTCCCACCCCCAGGCTGTCCAGCCTGACCTCTGCTTCCCCAGCCCCAACTCCCCGCCTCACCAGCTCTCCCCCTCTAGGTAAGACGGCCCTGCTCCACGCTCTGGCCAGCAGTGACGGGGTGCAGGTCCACAACACCGAGAACATCCGGCTCCTGCTGGAAGGAGGTGAGCCCCACCCTTCCACGCGGCTCCCCCTGGCCCGTGAGGCGCGGCTCCGCTGGCCGAAGGCCTCCTCCCACCTTCTTCCCCCTCCTGGCTCTCCTAGGGGCGGACGTCAAGGCCACGACCAAAGACGGGGACACAGTGTTCACCTGCATCATCTTCCTGCTGGGCGAGACGGTGGGAGGCGACAAAGAGGAGGCCCAGCTGATCAATCGCTTTTGCTTCCAAGTCACGCAGCTGCTGCTGGCCCACGGCGCCGACCCCAGCGAGTGCCCGGCCCACGAGTCCCTCACGCACATCTGCCTCAAGAGCTTCAAGCTCCACTTCCCCCTGCTGCGCTTCCTGCTGGAGTCGGGAGCCGCCTACAACTGCTCCCTGCACGGCGCGTCCTGCTGGTCCGGCTTCCACATCGTCTTCGAGAGGCTCTGCTCCCACCCGGGCTGCGCGGAGGACGAGAGCCACGCGGACCTGCTGCGCAAGGCCGAGACCGTGCTGGACCTCATGGTGACCAGCTCCCAGAAGCTGCGGCTGCCCGAGAGCTTCGACATCCACCCCGTGGGCAGCCTGGCGGACAAGATCCAGGCCCTGCACTCCTCCCTGAGGCAGCTGGAGAGCTACCCGCCGCCCCTCAAACACCTGTGCCGCGTGTGCATCCGCCTCTGCCTTCAGCCGTGGCCCGTGGACGCCAAGGTCAAGGCCCTGCCTCTGCCCGACAGGCTCAAGTGGTATCTCCTCAGCGAGCACAGTGGCGCCGTCGAGGACGACCTCTGACCGTCCGGGCTGCAGGGCGGGGTCTGGGCAGCCCCGTCGGCCTGTGGGTGATTCAAGTACCAGGGCAGCCCGAGGGGAGGGCCTTGGATCCGCCTGTCAGAAGGTGCAGGGTGGAGCCAGGTGGCCGCAAGCGCTCCAGCGGGGGAAGGCCTCTCTCTGCAGGGAGACTGCCCCCGCTTCCCCTGGGAGCGACTCCAAGCCTCGGCCCACAGTGGAACCAGGGACAGGGTTTAGGACAAGCACAGACCCTCCTGATGGGAGGGAGTACCGAGCACTGAGAGAAGCAAGGGGGCTCCACGCCTGCGCCCTCCTGAGGAAGCCGGCCCGGCCCGCGTGGAGACGCCCGGAGGGGCCTGTGGGGTGCAGCCCAGCCGAGACCCTTGACTCTTCACTCAAGATTCTATCAAAAACATAAGTGCTTCGGGGCAGGTAGGGAGAGAGCTGAGCTAACTCTGGCCAGCTTCTATAGCTCTGGGGCAAGCCACCCAGCACCCCGCCTACCAAGGGGCAGGGCTGTGCTCTGGTGGCAGCTGTTTGTGCCAAACCTGGGGTTTGGGGACCAAGCCTTCTAAAAAGCAATCATGCATGACCATGGGCTGTCTTTCTGAAATGTCTTATGTCGTGAGGGCTCATCTGATGGGAAAAGCTACCAAGGCTGAAAGCCAACCTCCGCCCTGTGTTGAGCCCTCACCAGGCCGCCTGCGGGTCCCACAGGGTGGTTACTGTGAATTGTGTAACCGCCTTGGAGATAAGCTGAGGGGACTAAAGGATATATTTATAAATTAAACTGATTTCTCTTGGCCTTAAAGGTCCTTGTGTAACATTCACACATACACGCCCACCACCTTCCCTGAATTCAGGGTAAAGGATCCCACAGCAGCCGGGAGGGAGGGGCGGCAGGCACAAGATGCCGCGCTTAGAGCAGTTTGCAAACCGCTCCATACGGTTGTCCCAGTAAAGACAAGCACCACTCCAGACAGGCGAGGGCCTCTCCAGTATAGGCTTCACCCTTTTATTTTTGACTGAAAATGCCCCCCAAGGAGGAGCCACAGGCACAGCCAGGAGTGACACCCTGGCCTCTCCCCTTGCCGCAGGCTGCAGTGACCATCAAGTTAGGACGCCAGGGCCCCATCCCCACCAGCACCAGGAACGTGGACACGCCCCCACCCCACGACGCACCAGGACCGTGGACATGCCCCATCCCCACCAGCACCAGGAACGTGGACATGCCCCATCCCCACCAGCACCAGGAACGTGGACATGCCCCATCCCCACCAGCACCAGGAACGTGGACATGCCCCCATCCCCCACGAGCACCAGGACCGTGGACATGCCCCATCCCCCACCAGCACCAGGAACGTGGACATGCCCCAGCCCCCACGAGCACCAGGAACGTGGACATGCCCCATCCCCACCAGCACCAGGAACGTGGACATGCCCCATCCCCCACCAGTACCAGGAACGTGGACACGGCCCCATCCCCCACCAGCACCAGGAACGTGGACACGCCCCCATCCCCCACGAGCACCAGGACCGTGGACACGCCCCCATCCCCCACCAGCACCAGGAACGTGGACACGCCCCCATCCCCCACGAGCACCAGGAACGTGGACACCCCCCCCATCTCCCAACAGCACCAGGAACATGGACGTGCCCCCATCCCCACGATTCAGCAGGTGCCGCATGGGCTCTGGCAGCCAGGAGGTCTGGAACTGCAGGCCCCACAGCCCCAGCTCCCCTCCTACCCCGAGGCACAGTCCTCAGCAACTTCATTAGGGGTCATTCTGTTCCTCCTGGGGCAGCCAGGCCTGTGACTGGAGGGCCAGCCAGTGTCCTGGAGGTGAGGGACTCTCGCTTCTGATAGGAGCACAGGGGCCCCGGGGTCGCCCAGTCCCCACCTCGCTGCAGCCTCAGCGCCCCATCCAGCAGCACCCCTCCAGACCGGGTCTCTTATGCCTTTTTGAAAAACAGCCTGTTTGGCAGTAGACGGCAGACAGGTATATTTAGTGACCCCGCTCAACACTCCCGAACCATCAACGTGGCGCTTCTGGGCCTCGCCCGGCCGCCAGTCCCCGGCCCCACACCGGGCCCTCGCTCCGCCGGCCCGCTCATCTCAGGGCAAGGCTGTAGACGTGGTAGATCTCGTCTGGGAGGTTCTCCTGCCGCTCCTGGGCCAGGAGGCTGAGGCCTGCGCTGCGGACGATCCTGTGCACCACGTCCAGGGCGCGGCACACGCTGCTGTCCACGTCGTCCAGGATGACGCCCTCCTGGGCCATGTTGTCCTTGATGACGATAATGCCATTGGGGCGCAGGCCCCGCTTGCAGCGCCGCAGGAACTCGGCCAGATGCTGATCGGTCAGGTGGCCTGGGGGAAGCACAGGCTGTCACCGGGGAGAGGCAGGCCCCGCTGGGCCCCTGCCTGGCCTTCGGCACCACTACTACCTTCCTGAGTGCTGACCGTGCTGAACACACAGGGCGCGCTGGCTCTCAACAGCCCTGAGGGGGTTTACCAAACCCCACTTTGAGCGGAAATGGGCTCAGAAGCCACCTGCCCCACACCTGCCCTCCACCCTCCCCTCCTAACCTTTGCCAGCGGCGTGCACCCAGCCGAGTTCCTCACCTACATCACAACCCCAAACAGAACTCAGGGCTGGACCCCGTGGGTTCCTGGCAGGCCTGGGCCACCGAGCTTGCAGTGGGGAGGCCTGCTGCCAGGTGGGCAACCCGAGAAGAGCACCCCGATTGTGCCATCAGGCTAAGTGGGTGCAGGCCAGGACAGCAGGGCAGGGCTCGCTCCCCAGAGACAGCACAGCGGGCGGCTGAGGCTTCCACTTCTCCTAAAAACCCCTTCCTTAGAAAAACTCATTTCCACATTCTTTGAATGCAATTAAAACTTGAAAATTAAATATTTTTTTCAGCAAAGAACTGCCCCCAAATGGGTCGCAGCAGATACTGAGTTGAAACAAAATGTGGAAACAAATGAGCCTTTGAGGTGGAGACCCGGGGAGGGAGGAGTTGAGGAGCCTCTGGCCCCCCACCCGCAGGAGCAGAGATGGGCAGGAAGGTGCAGAGAGGCTCGGCAGGCTCACCTATCACCCACTGGATCCAGATCACATCGTAGGACTGTGGCTCGGGGCTGAAGTCCTGCAGGCCGCAGCAGAAGAAGTTCCTCACTCTCTTGCCCTCCTCGCCCAGGTAGGTCTTAGCCTTGACCAGGAAGTCCTCTGTTACATCCACCATGTCCACCACTCCAAAGAGAGGCAAGAGCAGCCGCTTGGTGATCCTCCCAATGCCGGCTCCGCAGTCCAGGGCGTATGAGGTCCCCGTCTTGTTCGGGCCTTCCTGAAGCAGCAGAGAAGACAGACTGAAGAGAAGGGTTAGAAGCCAGAGGGACCCCTCTGCAAAGGGCCTTTCCTTGTGAGCCCCCAGAACTACTCAGATCAGCACAGGCTGGTGGCTGGCGTGGATGGCGCCAGCGGTGGGCGTGAGCACAGCACAGCCGTTTTCTGGGTCACATGTTCCTGAGATGAAAGCCAACCTCCACTTAAAGGTGTTAACTTGACTAGATGCACTCATCTCCTCTTGCTCACAAGGGCCGTGGAGAGAAGCAGTGAAAGAAGGAAGAGGGCACTCGGTGAGCACACCTGGGAGGCTGGCATGCGGGTGGAGCAGGGGGCAACAGCAGCCATGGTGTGTGCCGAGGGAGAGGCAGGGAGGCGGGCCTGGGGAGGCTCTGGCCCTAGCGCTGCCAGCCTGGCACAGAGGCGGTGGCAGGACAAGAAAGTGGGAGTCTGTGTTCAGCAGACCAGCCAACACCCACAGCCCAGATATTTGCAAACATGGCAAGAGAGCAAAGGTTTCCGCCTCTGGAAAAATGGAACAGTCTGCGAGAAAGCTGCTCTGTTCCGGCACCAGGAGGCCCCAGCATGACAGCCGGCTCCTGGCTGGGGACCTTGCGGCAAAGCCTACGAGCTGGCCCGCCCCACCCGCTCGTCAAGGCCTGGGTGGTGGACGTGGGCTCTCCTCCTGGAGAGCACACCGGACCTGCCTACCCTCAGAAACCTCTGCAGGAACTTCCGGGAGCTGTTGATGTCGATGCTGGAGATGTGGCCATACCCCCCGAGCATGCCGTCCACGGTGGCAGGGACCTCCTTCCAGTACGTCTTGGCCTTGGAGTAGAACTGCTTCTCGTCCTCGATCACCTCGCTCGTCATGCTGTCAGCAGCCGCGTCTCTGCCCAGGCACCAAACTCAGCACTGGTAGTTCCTGAGAAGGAAAGGGAAGTGGGTGAAGCAGCCAGGTTTCGGGCCCCAGTCTCCTGGCATGGCTGCTCCTGGTCACACGATCCTGTCTGATGCCGAGGAGTGGCTGCCCCCTCCAACCCCCGCCCGCTCCTACCCCTCGGAGGGCAGTGCCTCCTGACAAGAGCCGTATTCAAGTCATTTCACAAAGCTATCTTCATGTCAGAGCAGGAGACCCGGCGTCCTGGCTTCTCCATCTTTCCTTTCCCGACAGGACACCTGACCTGGCGGCTTCTGACCCCACGGTAGACAGGATCCTGATCTACAGTTAAAGAAGAGCAAAGCACGGAACTGAAGCCTCCTCTCTGGGACCCCGAGGACCCCGCCTCCCAGCTTCAGTCATGAGCACGTGGACAGGCTCGCCACGGGGTGCAGTGCTGCGAACAGGGAGAGAGGCAGGCGGACACACACCACCGTGCGTGAGGGCCACAGAGGGGCACAGGGGCGGGCAGACGACGGGCGCCAGGAGACGTGACACAGCAGCCGACACCAGGGAGGAGGACACATTCGCACAGCGACTGGGAAGACGCGAGGGCGAGGGGCTCCTCCAAGGGGAAGCTCGGGGTCCTCTAGGTCACGGCTGCCAACTCAGCCTTCACCCCAAAGGGCAGCGAGCTGCAACTACTCCGGGTTAAGCAGGAAGTGGCCTGAGACGTGAGATTCCAGAAGGCGGTGCTGGCAGCTGAGTGGACTCCCGGGTGAGAGGACCAGCAGATGGCCAGGCCCCCACAGCAGAACAGAGGCCCACAGCGCCCCACACCCGCCAGCTGGGCTGCGCCACACGGGGCAGGGAGGGTCACCTCTCCCCATGGACAACACTGGTCTACAGATGCTCTCCGTGCACAGGGCTGGTCCAGATACAGCCCGCTCCCCGAATGGAACCAGTGCAAACACAAGGCAGAAACGAGGCCTCTCGCTGAGACAGAAAGTGCTATGGGAACTCGAGGGATGAAGAAGTCCCTTCTGAGTGGCAGGCGGGGCAGCAGCTGAGAGAAGGCAAGCCCTGAGCCGGGCCCTGAGAACAAGGAACACTCTGGATGGTGACAGGGGCAGAGCAGAGACGGCGTGGCGTGCATGCCACACAGAGGGCTGGCCCGGCTGGCTGCCATGTGTCACCAATGGGGAAGCGATCGGGTGAGTTTCTGAAGGGTGAGGGTGTGCGGGGACCCATCCTGGGGACAGAGCGGGGGCAGCGTGGGAAGGCGGGGCCAGGTCAGGGTCCCTACCCTAGGCCAGGAGGCCCATGCACCTGCCAGGCCCTAGCCCCCCCGCGTGGGCGGCTCATTGTCACCTCAGCGTCGCAGCTTGAGTGCCATCTCCCCCCAGAGGCCTGCCCTGACCCGCCGAGGTGCCTTCCTCCCACGTCCTTACCCACGCCCCACGGCTGCTGCCTTCAGAGCGTGTGTTTCTTTCTGAAATGAGCTGTTGACTGACCATCTGGCCTGCGAGGGCACACGGGTCACTCGGTGCAGGGGTGGCAGCACCCCCCGCCCCCGTCCTACAGGAAAGCTGTGCGCCTCTGAGCTCCGGGGGCTTCACTCTGCCCCCTTTACAGAACTCCACGGGGCTGAAGTTAAGCCCACCCCACCCAGCCGGTACAGTCCTGCAAAAGAGCTGAGAACCCCCTAAGACCAAGGAATGCCTCAAGGGAAGTAATGGGAAAGTGCCCTGCGGACAGCACGGGCCTTCAGGACGCAGCCTGGAGACTAGGAGGAGAGAAGGGAGACAAAACATGAGGCGTGCTGAAGATCTTTCACTCCCGTGTCTGTCGCCAGCCTCCAACCCAACACCTGTATTCTGAACTTGTCCCAGAAGGAACCTTCCAGAAGCAGCAGGCGTGCCCCGCGCAAACAACTCAGAGACACGGCTCCTCGATGCAGTTCCACTTCTGCCATGGCCAGCCCCTTCCAGAGACCCCACCAGCGAGTGCGGTCACCAGGGAGGGCCCGGCCTGGCAGGTGAGAGCTGCTGGGCAGGGGGCCGCCTCCTCCACGGATCCAGGCTTTCTCACACGCTGGCCTTCCGAGGAACAGAGGAGGGCCGAGAGATCTACTACCACAACCGGGTTGGCCAAAGTCCCACCCTCGGAGGCCCCTTCTGCTCCTGGAGGCCCCTGCTCCAGTCCTTCCACGGGCTCCTGAGTCAGCTCTCAGACAGATCCCCCGCTTCCTGGGCAGGCGCAGGGCCTGGGACCGCGGTGACTTTGGCTCCAGTTACTGTACCCACCCAAGAGCCCTCTGGGGTAACAGGCTGGGGGGGCCTGGGTTCCAAATACTGTCCACCCACCCCAATCATGGCAGTGTCCCACACCCGTGTCCCAACCCCTGAAGCTACTACCCCCCCGCCCAATCAGAACGAGGACGTCGCATGCTGCTTGTGAGAATGGGCTCTTGTCCCCCCACCCTGAGGGACACGCGAAGCGAAAGGATGCAGAGACCCCCCAGTCCCCAAGCACACTAGCTGCGGCAGTGGCTCCCTGGCAACTGACGGGGGGGGCCGCCAGCTTGAACATCACCATGTAACTTGACTGGGTTTGGGGGTGGCTTATGTGGGTGGGGTCGGCAAGGCCAAGTGGGCTCCCCGGCCCTGGCAACAGGGGCCACGGCAACTCTGTCACAGCGTCCCACCGGGCCCTGACCGCCACCCAGGAAGGACCGCGCCAAAGCCAGCTCTTCCACACCACACAGCTTGCTCCCCCGCAGACAAACTGCAGGTGGTTCGACCCTGTCCCCCTCAGATACACTTCCGGTTCTGTGCTTGTCTCTCTCTCCCCACAGGACTGGGAACTGCCTGAGAAAGCACTGGTGACACCCTGGAATGTATCACTGTATTTCTCTTGCATTCCACACAGCTCATAAGTATTCAACAAAATTCCCTGCCGATCAAATGAACAGAATAATTGTGGGCCAGACGCCCCCGGGGTGCACTCTCTCCCTCTGCCTGTTGTTTGCCCTTCCTCCCAGCAGACAAGGCTCCTGGGCGCAGGGACACTGCCTCACACACCATTAGCCTCAGACCTGATACAAGGGGGCAATTTACTAACTGGTTGCTCAAGAATCAAAGAAGGACCTTTGTGCGGCTACAGCCATTCTGTACTTTTCAGAAAATCCTACAAAGATGTAACCGTTCCAATCTGATAACACTGAAGCCCTTTACTGACAGTATAATTTTTTGCTTTACCAAAAGCCGTACAACATGATTCCTTTAAATGTCAAGGTCCCCTGAATAATCTCATTGACAAGAATTCCACTTACAGGCAGAGTCTGGGAATAAGCCAGGGAGGCACATCCAGCCTGGGAAATGGCAAGGGTGACTTTGACATTTATTCTAACAGCTTAGATTCATTAGTAAACATGACTTCTTGGGCCCTGTCTACACTGTACCTCCTGGCATCCAGACTGGGGTGGACAGGAGGTCCCTAGGAGTCAGTGGGGACAGCAGTGTTATTGATCAAACTCCAAGAAGTCCTCCTACACTCAGTCCAGATCATAGGAAGGAGCCACGTGGCTGCAGGGATGCGAAGGGGCCTGGACACAGTCTGGTTTCGTGAGTGCTCTAAATGAGCTCGGAGGAGAAAAGAGACCCTTTGCTCATTATGGAACTTCTGCTTCTCAGAGTGGAATGTGTCTGGGCATCCTTCATGGTCATCTCCCCACCCCAAGGTGTTTAGGGCGACCCTGGGCAGCCGCCCCAGCAACTACTCTTCTTCCAGGATCCATGACAGAGAATGGTGTCTGAACTGTCCCTGCCTGTAAGTGGAATTCTTGTAAATGAGATTATTCAGGGGACCTTGACATTTAAAGGAATCATGTCGTTAACGGAGGGAACAAGGAAGAAGCAAGGAAGAGGGGAGGGGATTAAACTCTGATGGTGAATGAACCAGGTCCCAACACTGGCTCTCCTCTCACTGGCTGGGTAAGCTCAGATAAGACACAACCTCAGTTAAGTAGGTGTCTTTATCTATAAAACGGGAACAATATTGACTTTACAGGAGGGCTGTGATGATTAAATGTGGATATAAAAGTGAAAAGTGATCCAGACACTGCTGGGCACATATTAATCTTAAAAAAAAAAAAAACCCTCTGTCCAATGAGATGCTCATCAATTCTCTCTGCTAAATGTGAAGATCTAATGAGAAAATGTGCTGAAAGGCCCTATAAACCGTGGCGTGTTGGTCACACCTAAGGGATTATCACTGCTACTTCAGGGTGGTCAATCCAGTCACTCAACTGACTCTGCCAATGGCAGCAGAGGGGAGCGAGCCTCCAGCCACGCAGGCACAGAAACCCCCAAGGTTTTGGTGACTCCAGGGCTTCTGGTCGCCACCAAAGCATGCCACATGTATTTACTTCCAACCCTCCCATAGTCTCTGGTACACACAGAAAAACCATTCACTAAAATGGAGCAATGCACGCACACAGGAAACCAGGAACAGAACAAGGACAGAATCCAGACTTCTGACCCCGCTCAAGGTCCCCTTTCTCCCAGGGGCTCAGGCCATCTCACTGAGCAGACTCTACATCCAGACCATGTGCAGTACAGCCCGGCCCCACCGGCAGGGCCTCTGACACCAGTTGTTTCTAACCCTTGTCTTACAGACGCACGAGATCCAGAGAGAGGTCGCAGCTGACTGGGCAGCAGAGCCTGGGCCTTCAGATTTATGGCAGCCTCTCTGCCAACAGGCTGACCTTGGCTCCAAGGGCTCGGGGGGCCGGCGGGCTGTCCTTTGAAATAGCACCTCTGTTGAGCCGTCACTGGGGTCGGGTCCAAGGTGAAATATGAGAGCGGCGCCTGGGTAACGAGCACGATACCCTGTGCCCGACTGTGATCCGAGCGCTCTTCCTGAATCCTCACACCCACCCTCCTTTGAGGGTGCGCGCCTTACCCGTCTGGCAGAGGGGAAACTGAGGCTCAGACAGGGAAAGGAACTTGAGGCGGCGGGGTTCGGCGTGGGGGCAGTGCCCTGATCAGGCTTGCGGGGTCTCAGCCTTCCTCCACCCTGGGCCCCC